>NW_026294595.1:131728679-132021179 GCF_007827085.1 Peromyscus californicus insignis | reverse complement strand
GTGGATGGATGGATGGGTGGGTGGATGGATGGATGGATGGGTGGGTGGATGGATGGATGGATGGGTGGGTGGGTAGATGGGTAGATGGATGGATGACCCAATGTATAAGTGGGAGAAAAGGACATGCAGAAATGACTCCAGGCTCCTGAACATGAGCCCTGGGTGGTGGCAATGTCCAGTGCTATTGAGAATGGAGTCACATCTTGCTGACATAGAAATAATATGATGGGTGGAGGAGCCTGGTAGGACCTGTGGCTTGAGGGGAAGGGTGGGGGATCTTTTCTGAAGGACAGGATAGGCACAGGGGAGCTTAGGATAGTTCATCCTGGAAAAACACATCATATGAGTGGAGAATCACTTGCCGGCTCAAGGGCTCAAGGCCTGAGAACAGGAAGAGGAGTTGGAGAAAAGACAGCGATTCCCTGGCATTGAGCTCATTAAGCAGTTTGTAGACATACAAAAGATCGAGAACACGAACAGGCAAGGGGAGGGGCAAAGAGGGTGGGGCCACGTGCATCATGCTTCTGGAAGGAAGAAACCTACATGTGTTCCAGTGAGACTGTAATCAAAAAGGACACAAGTCCTGGTATACAGGCATTGTGGGTCTGTGGATAGGTCATTCATGGATGGTGGAGGGAGGGAAGGAGGAAGAGAAGAAAGGATGAAAGAATGGAATAAGTCAGAGAGTAAGAATAAAATTGGATAAAGAAACCAGAAGAAAAATCAGATGTGCTCACACATGTCTATAACCTCAACACCCAGGAGGTGTACACAGAGGAGGATTACCACAAGTTTGAGGCCAGCCTGAGCTGCATTCCAGGCCAAGACTCTGATGTGGCCGTTTTGCAGGCTATGGAGATGATCAAGACTTCCTCTGAGGAAAAGGAGTGGGAGTCAGGATCGGTGAAAGCAGAAACAATCTCAGAGCCTGAGAACAACATCCACAAAGCCCCGGGAAGGGAGAGACTCAGGAGAAAGGCAGCCAGCACGTACACATGGAGCAAGAATGACGCACAGCCTCCGAGCAAAATTCAATAACTCTCCTCTGGAGAGAGGAGTGAAGCGGAGATGAGCAAGATGAAATCAGATACGGGAAGAGAAGGGGGGCTACCTGTCAACAAGGAAGTTAAGAGAAGAGGGGGAGCAGGAAGAGCACCTGACAGATGGGGCAAGGAGGGTCCCAGCTGGGGTCCAACGGGTGCCTCACGCTGCTTGGCACTCCAGGAGCGTGAGTGTTCTCAGTTCCCGCTGGCTGTGTGGGTGGGTGGGTGGATGGATGGATGGATAGACAGACAGATAGATGGACAGCTAACCAATCTAACAAAGGGCTCAGAGAAAGTTCCAGGGCTACTCTCCATCCTTTCCTCTGCCCCAGGAGACTGACCCCACGGTTGGGTATCAGTGGGTTTGGTGTGGGTCTAGCCGATGGCCATCCTGGCAAGAGTGAGGATGTGATGAGGTGGCAGGCCAGGCAGCCCCTGCTCTCCTGCAGGTCCTGGTCACTGCTGCCCTCGTCCCTCAGCAGGCAGAGGTAGCCATAGTCCTGCGGCTGTCAGTTCTGTGTCTCTGTAGAACCTCTTTGGTTCTTCAGCTCTCAGATCCTGCAGCACAGACCTCTGTAGACTCTTTGCTGGTTGTTTGGATACAGGACCTCAGTAATGCAGCCTTAGCTGTCCCAGAACTCACAGACATCTACCTGCCTCTGCCTCCCAAGTTCTGAGATTCTAAGTCTGTGCCTACATGCCTGGCCTTTTGATCTTTTTTTTTTTCATTTTATTTGTAATGTTATGTGTATGCATGCTTTGTCTGCAGGTGTTTTTGTGCACCATGTGCATGCAGTGCCCTCAGAGGCCAGAAAAGACCAGTGGATCTCCTAGAACTGGAGTTACAGACAGTTGTGAGCTACCATGTGGGTACTAGGAATTGAACCTGGATCCTCTGGAAGAGCAGCTAAGGCTCTTAACCACTGAGCCATCTCTCCAGCCCCCAAGCTTGGTAAACTCCTTACAGTATTCCTAAGTTTGAGTGTCCCCTCCCTTTCCTGTTGGGACACCCCCAACACACACATACCACCACCACCACCACCACCATCACCACCACCACACTGGGACAGGAGTGTGATGACCACATCTAACAGGAACAGAGAGAAACTGAAAGCTGAGAGGGACCGAGGACAGGAAAGAGAGAGAGTGCCTCGGAGCCCTAGGGAGGACTTTACTTTTTGTACAAAGATGGCATAGCCATGTATCACTTAAGAGATTGAAGATTAACTCTGAAACCAGTGGAGGCAGCAGTGGAGGACCAGAGAGCTTACAGGACAGACACGTCCCTCTGTCCACCCATCCATGCCCCCTCTAGCCATCCCAGTGCTGTGACCCCCACATATAGACACAGCCTGAGAGGCTCAGAGAAAAAGCCAAATTCCAGTGCCCATGGCAAAATCCCCCCAGGGCTATGGCAAAGGGGGCTGCTCATCAGCCATGGCAATGGATGTGGCGTATCCCAGGTGAGAAGAAAGCCAAGGTGTGAGTGGCCCCCGGGCCCTGGGAAGGAACCGCGGGTAAGGGAGCCCTGAGAGGAAAGGAGCAGGGAAAAGCAGGAGGCTGGCTTTGCTGGGATAGAGACAAGCTAAAGGACCCATCCCAAGACTGTGAATGTTGGGGGCCCGAGCCACGGAGGGGAGAATGAGAAAGGAAGGAGCTGATTGGATTGGCAGATGGATGATTGGCAGCTTCCAGGAGGCTGAGAGGTGGACACAGTGGACTCAGGCCATCAGGGGGTGGCCAAGGTGTGAGGCGGGGAGTGGTGGGTCAGCGCCCAGCATCCCTTCCAGTTCCCTGTGGCTTGTGGACTAAAAAAGGATGGTCAGGGAACTCAAGGTCATTTGGGGGAGTTGAATGAGTTCAGGCTTCCCTCCAAAACCCCAGGAGAGGAGATTTTCCACAGAGGCGTGGTATACAAATACAAAGGAGGCAGGAGGCTGGACTGAAAGGAAGGGCTGGCTGAACTTGAAGTAGGAGGCATGCAAGGGAGGAGGGCGGCGAGAAGAAAGGCGGAAGGCGAAGGCTGGAGCCCAGAAACTCCCAGGGCGCTACGATTTAATCCTGTGGTAAGGGCTTGCTGCAGTGCGGTCACAGCCATAACCTTTAGAGTGGGACGGAACTGGAAATGCATGTGGGGCCTGGCCCCTCCCTTCCCTCTTTCATGCCGTGAGGTCAACGGCTTTCTCTGCCACATACTTCTGCCAGGATGTAGCATCGCCGTTCTAAAAACAACAGAGGCCTTCAACCAAGCACTGAAAATCTCCAGAACTGAGGCCCACATAACTCTTTTTTCCCTTAGAAGTTCTTTGTTCCTAGGGTTTGCTGCAATGTTTCAGGAAGCTTCCAGACAGGCTTAGAAAGTGTGGATGTGTGAATATAATTCCACACCAAGATCCACAGGAGGGGATAGGCAATGCAGAGGTAAGGGGAGGGAATCTCAGGAGCCTCATAAGTGGGTGGCATGACCCAAGTAGTGTCTGTGTGTGAACAGGTGCTGCAGGGGATGATCTTCCCTGTGGCCTATTGAAGCTGGGAAGACGCAGTGCAAGGGGGAGACATGGGTAACACAGAAAGACACTCCCAAAGTGTGACACCCAAAAGCACTCTTGGTGAGCCTCCGTCACCCTCAGTCACCTTAGGGTGTGAATGGACTCAGATTCTTCAGAGCATACTAGGACTTTGAGCTCTCTGCCTCAGCAAGCACACAATAGCTACCCAGTTCACATTTGTTGACTTGGATAGATGAATGGATGTATGGGTGGATGATAGATGGATAGATGGATGGATGGATGGATGGATGGATGGATAGATGGATGGATGGATGGAAGGATGGATGGATGGATGGATGGATAATGGACAGATGAATGGATAGATAGGTGGATGGATGGGTGGATAATGGATAGGTGGATGGATAGATGGATGGATAATAGATGGATGGATGGGTGATGGATGAGTGGATAATGGATGGATAGATGAATAGATGGATGGATGGATAATGGATAAATGGATGGATGGATGAGTAGATAATGTGTGGATGGGTGGTGGATGAGTGGATAATGGATGGATAGATGAATAGATGGATGGATAGATAATGGATGGATGGATGAGTAGATAATGGATGGATGGATGGGTGATGGATGAGTGGATAATGGATGGATAGATGGATGGATGGATGGATGGATGGATGGATGGATGAGTGGATAATAGATGGATGGATAGATGGATGGGCGATGGATGGATGGATAATGGATAGATGGATGGGTGGTAAATAGACAAGCACAGAAAAGGTGGGAACTAATCTTATTCATTAACATACATATAACACAAAGAAGAATCCCAGAATCATAAAAATGCCTGGCATAATGGCTCTTGTGCTTGTAATTCAAACACTGGGGAGGCAGAGAAGGATGGGTCCCTGATGTTTGCTAGCCAGCCACTCCAGCCTAACTGAGCTAGCTCCAGGCCAATGATAGACCCTGTCTCAAAAACAAGGTAAGACCTGTGCAGATGGTACAGTAAGTAAAGTACATGACACAAAAGCATGAAGACCCAAGTTCAGATCCCCAGAAGACATGTGAGAACCAGGGCTGGTGGCCTGGCATCATAGTCCCAGAGCTGAGGGGGCAGAGACAAGCAGATCCCTGGAACTGAGAAAGATATTGACTGTTGGTTCCTGGCTTCTCCATACACAGAGATGCATGTGCATTCACACACACACATGCACACACGTGCATGTGCACACACACGTATAGCAGGAACGATGAACAAATAGAGCAAAATTCTATAAAAGCTGTCTGCAGAGCAGAGAGGAGGGAGCGGGGCTGAGGGAGAGGAAGACAGAGGGGCGATGACACACAAAGAACCGGAGAGGCACCAGAGAGGCGCGGGGGGTCTGGGGGGATGGGCAGTGAGGCACAAATGCGTGCATTTGAGGAGACAATGAGTGACGTCCAGGTGGTGGGAGAAGCCGGAACAAAACTCTGGGGAGACAAAGAAGCCCCAAGGACACGGAGGTGTGGGGGCCTCAAGCTGTGGCTTCCTCTTCTCACAGCAACCCTGGGATTCTGGAGAGTTCTCCATTGCTGATAAGTTGATGATGGCTCTTCTGGGCTCTGCGCTCCCAGCTCCCACGCTTCCGCCTCAGTCCTTGATGAAGACACCCTCTTCAAACGTCCTTACTTTGAAGGGACAGCTGTATGATGCTGGGTCGTGACAGGCTCAGGCACAGCCACAGAGGCCCTCGGCCATATAGTCTAAGTTCTGGGTTTTTGTTTTGTTTTTAACAAATACAGTAGGTCCTGGTGGATTTAAGAGATTATTTCTAAAGGGAGCATGAAGCAACAAAGAGAATGGATTATCAGAGAAGAGCAGAGAGCCCAGATAGATCTCTCTCTCTCTCTCTCTCTCTCTCTCTCTCTCTCTCTCTCTCTCTCTCTCGTGTGTGTGTGTGTGTGTGTGTGTGTGTGTGTGTGCACTGAGAAGTCGCTCTTACATACAGAGTTAGGGCTTGACCAGGAGAAAGGTGCCCCCACACACCCTCCTCCCAGGGAAGTGTCTGCTGTGCCCATGGGCCCTAAGAGGGGGTGGGAGAGACTTCTCTGAGAGGATGAAACAGACCTTCTCCTCTGCTCATGGTGTGGAGCTGAGGGGTCAGGGCAAGGCAGCACTGCAAAGCGGGTCCTCTTGTGTGGCTGTCTCTGGGGTTCTGGTACTGTCTAAGCAAGCCTTGGAATCAGAGAGGCAGCGGAAGCAGTAGGCAGGAGCCCAGACAGGGCCCCGGGAGAAGAAGACAGAGTCCCCAGTATCCAGGAGCCAATCTCTACAGGCTCATGAGACAGGGAGTTTGTCAGAGTGTGCAGGAGTGGCCCTGTCCAAATGCTCTGTGGCTTAGGGCAGGCATTCAGAGTCAGAGCGGGAAGGGAGTGGCCAGCGACAGACATCCCTCCTTTGTGGATGAGTGAGCTCAAGGGCTGGAGAGACTGAGCATGCTCCCCTGGAGAGAGGACCCAAAGGGAGGCAGAGGATAGTGTGGGAGTGGGATGAGGATGCTCGGAGGAACCTCTGAGGAACTAGTGAAAGTGAGAGCGAGACTGTGGGAAAGCAGAGGGAAAGGGGAGGTTGCCCTGCCTCGGTGAGTCTGTGAGGCTGTACTGACAGCCACGCAGAGCCAGGTGTGGCATTGGACACATGGCATCTGGGCTACTGTGGGCATCCGAGCATCTTGAGAAGAGGCCACTTGTCCTCTGGGAGTGGATGGCAAAGAGGACTCAGAGAGGAAGAGACAGAGGGAGATGCATTCCCCTGCTGGGAGCATCCACGTGAGGGAGCTGGGAGGAGGGCGGAGGGGCTGGAGAACTATCCAGGATAGACAGCCCCTGGGCATGTGGACAAGCACAAATCAAGGAGCACACGGTGCCGCACACCAGTGACACAGAGTCCAGGCACTCTGGATACAGCAATAGCTGGTCTGTTTTCTCCCTGAGTCTGGGCTCCCGCAGAACATGGCCCAGGGCTTTGGGACTTGTGTCTTCAGCGTTGCTCCAGTGGGTGATCACTTGTTGGATGAGTAGATGAGTAAATGATGGATGATGAGTGGGTGGTGGGTGGATGGATGAATGGTCCATATATCAAAACACTCACGGCTGGGCTCTGGCAAGGATTGATTGGAGTAGGGAGGGGGCCGCTGAGATCCCCCTTGGAAGAGGATTTGACAAGAAGGGGAGACAGATGGGTGGTGGGTGGTAGGAGTAAATGGAGTCAGAGATGACTCGGGCTCGAAGCTGTGAAGTCCCAGGTGGTGGTGACGCTCCTCGCTAATGAGAACTGGGTAGGAAACAAGAAGCAGGTCCGGGGCGATAGGAAGGATGTACAGCTTGGAGTGTTGGCACCAGCCCTCCTGATCCCGTAGGTGGCCGGACGGGGAAGGAAGCATCAGGGTCTGGGGTACAGGGACAGCAGCGTGCCCATTCACAGAACTTTGTGGACTCATCCAGGAGGCCAGTGAATGTGGAAGAGGGAAAGATCCAAGACAGGCATCCAGAGACTGAGATGTGCGGCTGTGTGAAGTAGCTAGGAAAGGAGAGAGAGGCTGGACAGACAGACAGAGCCTGTAAGGTGGCCACAAGCATGGTGCTCCAGAGGGTCACCCAGGCAGATAGGTGAGGAGTCCCTGAGGGCAGAGGTGGAGCCCATTCATGACCAATGTGTGTTAAAGTGTGTTCACACACACACAGCAAGACCTGGAAAAGGTGGAGAACCTCATAAGCAGGCAAAAGAGAGAAGCTGAGGGGTGGTGGCTGTGAGTGCATGTACCCTCCCCCACACACAGGGAGAGGGGATGACCCAGACTCAGAGAGCAACTGAGTCACGCTTCTTAGGAGAGTAGAAGAGAACAGGGCTGAGTAAGGGAGCAGAGAAGTTCAGTGATGTGTGAATTAAAAAGCCAAAGCGTTAATGAGAGAAGGAGGAGCCCTCAGAGAGCATGCAGGTAGGTAGAGACGCAAACGTACCACACACACACACACACACACACACACACACACACACACACACACACAGAGGCTAGGGCCAGGTTCAAAGGTGATGGGGAAAGATGAGAAACAGACTGAGGAAAAGAGGAAAGTGGAACGCCAAGAGTCAGGTGAACACATGGGCTGGGGGCTTCCAGAACCTAAGAAATGGAACCAGGGGGGACATGGCCCTGTTTCCAATGGTGAAAATGCAAGAGGCACCCATATGTCCCTCCACAGGGAGAGAGCAGGAGCCCATGTTCCTCTCCTCTACAGTCCCATGCGACAGAAGAAAATATTTGGGTACCACTAGAGAAGGAGGACCCCTGAAAGAGCTTTTCAGAACAAAAGCCTAGAAGGGAATAGTTTATACAGCCTGAGGTAATTCCTTTTTTAAAATAAAATAAGAGACTGGAAAGATGGCCCAGAGGTTAAGAGCACTTACTGTTCATTTGGAGGACCTGGGTTCGATTCTCAGCACTCACATTGGCCACTCACAACCATCTGTAACTCCAGTTCTTCGGCATCTGAAGACTTCTTTTGACTTCCATGGCACCAGGCACATGTGTGCTTCACAAAGATACATGCAGGCAAAACACTCATACACATAAAAGAAAAACAAATTTTTAAACTTAGAAATTAACAAAAATAAAACAAGTTCTGACAGACTACAATATTGCATCTTATGTTCTCTGACGAGGTGTATAGTTGCTCATTGATTGTCTTATATTTATCTTTTTTTCTCGTGATCCACTAAATTCATTTAATAGCATCAGAAGATTTTTTTTTCCTCTAGACTCTCTAGAAGTTTCTCTGTGTGTACAATAATGTCACTTTCTAATAGAGACAGCTTCAGTTAATCTTTTCCAGTTTTTACACTCATTTATTTCTTTTTCCTGCCTTATTGAATGGGCTCAGGTGTCCAGTGTGGTATTCAATAGGAGCAATGAAAGACATCATGTCTTCATTGCTGATTTCAGAAGGAAAGCAGCTTTTCCCCACTGGGTATGATTTTACTGTTTTATAGTAATATGTTCATGTTATGGACTTTTTTGTTTGGTTGATTTGGTTTGGTTTTTGTTGTTGTTTTGGTTTGGATTTTTGGTGGTAGTAAGAATTGACCCCTAGTTCTTACACACATAGGTCATTGTGTGTGGTGACTTTTCTGTCACTGATATGGTAGTTTCCCACCGGGAAAGAGGACTGGATGTTGTAGTAGGGGGTATGGAACAGCAGAAGAGATCAACCTTGTCTGTGACTTGGGGAGCTAATGTATTCATATATCATTGGTGAGACTGAGAAGGATTTTTTTTTTTCAAAAAAAATAATAACCAAGGCGCACCTGGCTGCTCTTGGGAATGAGATGGGAATCCTGCTGTGGGGAGTCATTGAAAATGGCATCATCCCTTCTCCTTGAAAGAGAAGATTGAGGAAGTGAAAAAAGGGCATGGTAGGCAACTATGGGTCCATCATGGGGCTCGTGGGAGTTGGTGGAGGGGTCTGCATGAGCAGTGTGGTGGTTGGGAGGAGGGGGAAATGCTGAAACCTAAATGCCCTTCCTACCCCACCCACTGTGCACAGGAGGGAGATGAACCAAGATGGGGAACTCATGCAAGAGTGAGCAAGACATAAGCAAGATGCCAGACAAGAGGAGCCAGGAGAGAGGAAGAGGGTAGCATAGGCCAAGGGACAGTACCGGCCATGGAGATGGGGTGGTATAGAGGGAGAAACTGGAGAGAGATGCCAGAGGAAGGTTCGGTAGGTCATTGGAGTTCAATGAGGGGTAGACACGTAGACAGAGGAGGATCTAGATTCTTGGTTGATCCTGTCTGGGTGAATCTGTGATGTCACTGGGCATCATACGGGGTGGTAGGAGGGGCAGCGGCAGAGACTGCAGACCTTTGTGAAGGGCTTCCTGCAGGGCCAGGGGCCTCTGAATGCCCAGGATGAATAGCAGATATAGAAGAGAACATGAAAGGAGGAGGAATGAGAAAATGGCCCGGGGGCTGGGGTGGGGGGCTCAGTGGGTAAAGAATTTGCATGCTGAGGTCCTGAGTTTCAGTCCCCAGAATCCACGTTAAAAACAGAACAAGAAATCAGACATGGTAGCACAAGCCAGCAATCCTGCCCCGAGGAGGCGGAGACAGGCAGAAGGTGGTGACACCTGAAATTGTCCTCTGGCCTCCACAAGCACAAACAGACACATGTGTTTACACGCAAACACACACCACACAAAAACAAAAGGGAGAGGAAGGAGGGAAGAAAGGAGGAAGGAGAAAAAAAAAGAAAAAGCGACCCTGGCCAAGAAGATGACTATCACTCCCTCCCCCTCGCCACACAGTGTGATTTTTAGCACGGTACAATGGCCCCATGTTCCCCTGGACACTGGACTTCTGCAAGGTGCAGCTTGAGCCTTAAAAACTGTGTCCTCGGAAGAAGGCTGGTGAATGCTCAGTGCAGATTTGTTGGACAGGTGGCTGGAGGGAGGGAGGGACGGACGGAGGGAGGGTCGGACTGACGGACGGAGGGAGGGAGGGACGGAGGGACGGAGGGAGGGGTGGGTCGATGGATGGATGCAGCGGTGTGGACTTTGACTATCTGGGCTTGGGATGAGTCGAGGCTGAGGAGACAGTGGGATGGGGACCGAGCAGCTTTCTGAGGAAGGAGAACAGATGGGCTGTGGGTGATGGGGAATTGACAGCTCGGAGATGACTTGGGGCTCCTGGCTCTGGACCCAGGCAGGCAATGACACTCAGCGCTAATGAGAATGGGGAAAGAAACACATCACAGTGCGGAAATGATGTGATGCGGTGAACTTGTCATCTGCCGAGGGGAGGGTGAGAGGGGGCTTGTGGTACCAAAGCCAGATGGGGTGGGCTTTGAATTTCCCACTCAGGAGCAAGAAGATCTGGCCTGCGGCATCGCCGGCATCAAGGATGGGATGTGGGGACAGAGAAGGAGAGGCATGTAGTGAGGTCCAAGGCATGAAAGTAGGTGAAAAGGGAGAGGAGGGAGGAGCTGTAGACAACACACTTGTGCACATGCGCACAGATACACAGGACTGGCCAGGTCCTGACACAAAGCAAGTGTTTAACCAACTTCTGTGGATTAACCGAGAAATAGATGAGCAAAGTATGAATGATGGGGACCCAGAGACTGGGAGCCCCCAGCCCAAGCAACAGTGGAAAGGAAGAGAGAGACTGGCAGTGTGTAAAGAAAGATGAGAAAAAAACAGAACGGGAGAGTCCCATGTGAAAGAGAGAGACTAGCTTTGGAACAAGGTAGAGGCAGTGGCAGTGAGGGAGGGAAGTGGGGAACTCTGACCCGAGTGACTGCATGCTTGTTTCCCACTGATTGACACAGAGCTTAGTTAGATGGTGGGTGGATGGATGGATGAGCAAGTGGAGAGAAGACGAATAGACAATGTGTGGATATGGCCGCATGAATGGTAGATACATGGGGGATGGATTAGTTAGTGGGTGGATGAGTGTATTTATAGATGGGTAGATGGAAGGATAGATGAATTAGGGGATGCAATAATCTAGAAATGAGGACAAAATCTGACAAGAAGCTAGTATGGAGGCAACACCTGTAATCCCAGTACTTGGGAGACTGAGGCAGGAAGATTAGGCATTCAAAGCCATCCTTAGCTACATAGTGAGTGTGAGGCCAGCCTGAGCTAATGAGACCTTGTCTCAAAAAGCCAAAGCAAGCTGGGCAGAGGTGGTGAATGCCTTTAATCCCAGCACTCAGGAGGCAGAGACAGGCAGATCTCTGTGAGTTTGAGGGCAGCCTGGTCTACAGAGAGAGTTCCAGGACAGCCAAGGCTACACAGACAAGCCCTGTCTCAAACAAAACAAAACAAAAAAGCCAATGCAAAATAAAAATTCTTATAGAAGCCTGAAATAGAAATACTCTTGCATGACACTCATACATCATACACCAAACCATCTAGTATAACAAAATATTTCAAAGTGAAATAATGGTGTAAAGCAACAGATGAATGAATGGATGACAGAATTAGACCGAAATGCAAGGAGAGAAAAAAGAGAAGGCGTGTGCACCACGGTGAGAGAGACAGGCACAGATGAGTATACCAGGGCACGCATGTGCCTTCACACACTCGTACACTCCTCAAGAGAGGGCCAGACCCAAGAGAGCTCAGCCAAGGTGGGGTATGCACAAAGGGGAGTGGCCGACCAGGGAGAAGGAAGGCGCCCCTGTGTTTAGTGGCAGGAGAAAAGAAGCCCCATGGACTTCTGGGAAGTCTTGTGACCTGACAGAGTGGCAAGGGCTAAGTCCCAAGGCAGTTTGGGGGTGGCGAACAGGCTGGTGGGGCCACGACTCCGTGAATGAAAGGAAGATAAAGACATGGACGTGGAGATGGGTGTGAGCCAGGTCACATCAGGTTTTGAAGGGAATGGCCCCAAATTTGGATTTTACAAGCATTAGGTGACATGATCTGATTGGTGAGACCCCTCTGGTTCTGGGTGGGAAATAGACTGGCAGCTGAAGTCGAAACAGAGAACCAGAGAGGAGGCTGGGCTGGTGTCCCCAAGAAACGATGGAGCTTGTGTGAGGACGGGGCAGCTGAGGAGAAGACATGGGTGTATCTGGGCTGCTTTGGCATCCTAGATGCGTGAACTCCAGTGGATAAAACACAGGCATGAATCCTGAAGGAACATGGGACTCCAGGAAGATGGGAGGACCTTGGAGTACTGTCATTTCACTGATATGTTGATGGGGACAACTCCAAAAGGGGCTGACTGTAGGGGAGGGGATGAGTTCATCTTTGGACATGGTGACTCTGAGGTCTCTGTGGACACCAAAGCAAAGAAATGGATGAGAACAGGGTGTGGCATTCAGGGACAGGTTCACCAGCAAACAGGAGTGTGCCATATTAGTGAATGGATGAGCTCCTAAGGCAGTGGTTCTCATCCTGTGGGTCTTGACTCCGTTGGGAGTTGCATATCAGATATTTACATTACGATTCATAGCAGTAGCAAAATTGCAGTTATGAAGTAGCAGCAAAATAATTTTATGGGGGGGGGTTACCATAATGTGAAGAACTGTATTAAGAGTCACAGTGTTAGGAAGGTCGAGAACCACCGACCTAAGGGGAGGGTGAAGATAGAGGGGACTCATGAAGGAGACAGGCCAGAGGATAGTTATAAGTTCAAGACCAGCCTGGACTGCATAGTAAATCCAGCCTAGCCTGGTCTGTGTAGCAAGACCCTGTCTCAAAACTAAAGCGAAGGGGCTGGGGATGTAGCTCAGTGGTTGAGTGCCTAGGCTGAATTCTGAGAGAGACAAGAGTGTACAGGAGCCCAGAGGTTGGAGCTGCATCACGGTCCAGCAACAAAGCCAGAAGAGGACCTTTCAAAGAATATAGGATGATCACGCGCACTGAGTTTTTGAGACTGAGGAAGTCACAGGCCACATCCAACATCACTGCCAGGAGCCAGGACAAAGAAGATAAGAGCTGAGAAACGGCCATTGAACTTGACAGGGTGGAGGCCCCAGGCAGTCTTGCCAAAAACAATGTCAGCAGCAAAGTGGGAGTAAAAAAGCTGAGTCCCGGGGCTAAGGACAGAAGAGCTGGGGATGAAAGTTTTGCTGAGATTGAAGGTCTGCTGAATCAATGATCAAATGGCAGAAGCTGATTGCTGGGCGCGAGAGGCTGGCCAGGGCCCAGATTTCAGAGTGGCAAGGTCAAAGAAGTGGTCCCAGTTAAGGGTGAGAGACAAGATGGCTGGTGTTTGGGAGGCACAGTCCAGGACGTGGGCTACACTGTCCACGCAGTGCTAGAGGTCACCCCAGGTAAAAGCAAACTTTGGTGACAGGAGCATCATGAGAGGTAGGTAGAGACCACCCTGATGACAGGGACTATGGAGGGAAGAGGATGATGTAGAGAAGGCGGGATCCAGAGTGATACATGTTACTGGGAAAGCTAAGGTGGGAAGATCCCATGTTCAGAGCCTTCGTGGGCTACAGTAAGTCAGGGCCAACCTGTGCAGCTTAGCAAGCCCATGTCTCAGGATGAAAAGGAGGAGGATGTAGAAGAGGAGGCTGGAAGTGCAGATCAGGGGCGGAGCATGTGCGAGGCCTTGGGTTCAACATCCAGAACAACACCAATAAAAATAATGCTGTAGGATGTCCTCTCCATGATAGGCCACATGGATCCCAGAAGGGAACATCAAATACCCAGTGTCTAGGGAAGTATGCAAAGAATGCTGATTCTGTAGTTCAGATCCCCAGCATCAAGAAAGAGCTGGAGATAAAACCGATAGAGACAGAAGCATTTGAGTAGTTACTGAAAGCGTGATCTGAGGAGGTGGGTAGAGAGGAACAGGGAGGGCTGAGAACATGGCACCGGAAATGAGGGACAGACTGTTGGAAGTGAACCCGTGCTGCCTGCTTGAGCAGCAGTAGGGCCTCCAGGTTACCGGAGTGAGGGAGGCCGGGGTGGGGTAAGGCAAAGAGGATGGAAGCCAGGGGCTCATTTAGAGATGCCTACAGGTTCCACAAGAACGTCTGTTGGGCAGTCAGACACAGACGTCTGGGGCTGGGGCCTCAGGGTAGAAGTCAGGAATAAAAGGCTTGCTGGGGTTTGAGGATGGGACTGTAACTCAGTTGGCAGAGCAGAGCCTTGGGTTCAATCTGCAGCAGCGCATAAACCAGGTGTGTTGGTGCATGCCTGTAGTTCCGGCATGCAGGACGCTGAGGCAGGAGGCTGAGCAGTTCAAGGTTGTCCTTGGGTAAGTTCGGGCCCCTATCTCAGATAACAAAAAAAAAATGTTTGGGGGTGGGGTTCAAGTCACAAGAATCCTGAGGAAAGGGCAGAGCGGGAGAGAGTCACAGCCAGGATTAGCAATGGCTTCTCACTTTTCCACATGCCTGAGAAAAGGTTCCCTGCTTTCCTTCAGGGGTCACATAAGGACATGAGGGCAGATGGAGAGGGGGTCTTGGATTTTGAGAACAGTTTTGAAATGCTGCTGTGAAGGGGGTGGGGAGATGGCGTCGTTGAGACCTGAGTTGGGATCTCCAGCACTCACGTCAAAAGCAGATATGGTGGCACATGTCTGTAACCCCGGTTCTGAGGAGGCAGAGACAGGAAGACCCCAGGGGCTTGCTGGCCAGACAGTCTAACCAAATCGGCAAGCTCCAGGTTCAGTGAGGGACCCTATCTCAGAAAATAAGGCAGAGGGCTGGAGCGGCGGCTCAGCAGCTAAGGGCACCCACTGCAGAGGAGCCAGGTTTGGTTCCCAGCACCCACAACCATCTCTAACTCCAGTTCCTGGGGACCCAACGTTCTTTTCTTGCCTCTGCAAGTATCAGGCATAAACATTGCATGGGCACATGCATGCAAGCAAAACACTCATACACATAAAAGTAAATAAATCTTTAAGAAAAGATAAGGTGGAAGTCAATAGAGGAGACACCCAGCACTGACCTGTGGCCTCAGTGTGCATGAACGCCCACATACATATACATGCACAAGGACATGTAGACACAAATACTCCCCACCCCCTGAAATGCTGCCGTGAATCCAAAAAGATGAAAGATAAAAGATATATACCTTAGGAGCCAAGTGTGGTGGTGCACACCTGTGATCCCAGGATTCAGAAGGCTGAGTGAGATAGGTGGGTGCTGAGTTCAAGTTCAGCCTGGAACGTAGAGCATGATTTTGTTTCAAAAGATAAAATACAATACAAAATAAAAATGGGAAGAGCCAGAGAGACAGCTCAGCAGATAAAGTCACTTGATGCCATACTTGGTGACCCAAGTCGGACCCCAGGAGCCATATGGTAGAAGGAGAGAACCAACCTACAAATTGTCCCCGATCTCACATGCACTGTATGCACTGTGGCACACTGATACCCATACCCATACCCATACCCATACACACACAATAAATGAATGAAAAAAATCTTTAAAATAGACTAAAATGGCAACATGGGTGCCAGTGATGACCTTGACCTTGTGGGAAATCCTGGAAGAGGCTGGTGGAAGCGCTGGAGTAAATAAGGCTGCTGGGAGGAGGAGGGTGCAACACTCTCTTGCAAAGCTTTTCTGAGAAGGAGAAAGAAAAGAGCTATCCTGGGAGAGCTGGAGTCAGGGGAAGGATGGTTTTCAAATATGGGAGAGCTCGGCCTGCAGCTACACAGATGGGAGAAACTGTTCAGAAGGTAGCCCTCCTTCAAAAGGGATCAAGATTCCTGCTCTGAGAAAGGGTGGGTGAGAGTTCTGAGGAGAGAATGCCCCCAGGGTCATCCATTCATTGGCCAAGGAATCCCGGATAATACTACTACTTTAATCTCTAGTAACAGCCACGGGTTGTGCACCCGACCCTGGCGCACAGTGCCTCTGTGTCTGACTAATCCCCGAGACATCTCAAGAGGAACATGTTGTCGCTGGTGTTTGCAGACGAAGGGACTCAGGAAAGTAGCAGGTGTTTGAGCAAGAAGTGGAGGGGCGAGGGTGGAGGTGGGGCCCAAGCAGGGGGCGCTGAGCACCCCAGGGAGTGGGGGTGGGACAGAATCACAGCGAGTGGGACAGATGGGTGGTGGGTGGCAGAAGCTCGAGGGGTCGAGGATGACTCCGGGCTCTGACTGCAGCCCCTGTGGGTGGCGAGGCCAGGCGCTAATGAGAACAGGAGGGGTAGGAAACAGAACCGTTGTAGAGGCGTAGTGGCAGGTTTGCGGCGACTGTGAGAGAACCAGATGGAGCTGGCTTTGTTTCTTTGTCTTTGGGGGCTTCTGGGAAGGACTCAGGGGTTAACACAGCACAGAGGGAGCAGTTGCCCAGTAGGAAGGAACAGAAAGAGGGTCCGGGGGCCCGGGGCTTGGGCAGGAGATGCAGTGGAGACTCTGCTGCCTTTGACACTGTGAAAGAAAAGCAGCTCTCTATATGGCCTTACTCCTCTGGAGCCAGCCCTGGTTCAATCCCACCTCCACCACTTACTGGGAAACATCGCTTAACCTTCCTGAAACGTGGTTTCCTCTTCTATAAAATGGGAACAGTGATAGTGTCTACTCTGGACAGGACTACACAGCCACACCACCTATACAAGGTCCTCGGGGGTATTTCCAGAGTGAAGTGAGTACTCTGGGGACATTCACTGTCTTTTGTATGTTTCTTTGGTTTTTTTTGAGACAGAGTCTTACCATGTACCCCAGGTTGGCCTTGAACTCACAGAGATCTGTCTGCCTCTGGCTCCCAAGTGTTGGGATTAAAGGTGTGTGGCACCATGGCCAGCTTGCTCTTGCTTTTGAGGGCTCTGTCTTGCTCTGCCCTTGAGCACTCAGAACTTTAGAAAGGACAACATAAGGGCTGGAGAGATGGTCGAACCATTAGGAGTACTTCATGCTCGTACAGAGGACCAGAGTTCAGTTCCTAAAAGCTCACCAACTCCTGCTCAACTCTAACACCCTCTTCTGTCCTTGGCTGGTACACACACACACACACACACACACACACACACACACACACACACACACACTAATAATAAGGAAGGTCAGTGTAGATAAAGGGCACACCATGCTGTGGCCTGCAATTTGCTTAGATACCCGTGTGTCGGCCACTTGCTAACAAGAGACATCTTAGCAATTGACCTGCGTTTTGAAGGGCACATACAAGTTTTCCAGGTGGAAAGGAAAATTGAGCCATCCTCCCAGATGCTCTGCAGGGTCTCCAGATGCCTCATTTATGCCCAGACAAGAAGGACCCTGTGCCAAACCTGCCCTCAACATTCCCAGTCTGTGGGAAAACCAAGACAGACAAGAGAATGTGGTCACAGCAGACATAACGGTACACCCAGAGGTCCTGGGATCCCCAAGGCAGGCTGCTCACCTGAATGGGGGTGGGGGTGGTAGGATGGGACATATAAGACAAGGGACAGAAAGGAAGCTGGTGACCCAGCAAAGGAGACAGCCACAGCAAAGCTAGGAGCTGGGGGCCCTGTGTTGGTGAAGGGCACTGGTGTTCCCACTCTTTCTGATCAGCCCTCCCTCCCTGACCCTCACAACCCACAGACCTTCATGATTTCTCTCACTCATCCATTCTCGATCCCCTCAGCACCCAGGAAGAGCCATGCCTGAGTACAACATCCCTCCCTCCCGACTGGCACCCAATCCTCCACACAACTGTTCTTCCCCTGATGCTAGGACCCTGTTTCCAAGCTCCACCTCGGTCACAGGTCACACTCTCACTCCACAGCTTTTGCTAGCTCCCAATGGCTGGTGGATTAAAGCACAGACTTCACCCTGGCTGCCGAACCACACCCTACGGAGTCATAGATCTTTCCTAGCATTGGTCCAGACTCTTCTCAAGGCCAAGGCCATCCCTCAGGCGCCAACTCACCCTGTCAGCCTGCTGGGCACACTCCCTTTTAGGATCTTCCTCCAAGCTTGTGTCTTATTCTGTCACTCATCCCACACTTGAGGTCCCACTTGTCTTCCTGTCTCTCTGAGTTTCTCCTTTGTTTCCTCTGCCTCCTTCCACCTGTGTCTTGGTCTCTCTCTAGCACCTCCTGGCTCCTCTACCCCTCCCAGCACCTGCAGGGCAGACTTGGTGATATTTCCCAGGTTTTGTATTGGGCTTGGGCCTGTCCAGCGAGGCCTTTCATCCAGAAACTTCCATCTCCTTTCTCTCTTTGCTGGTGTCTAAAGCTAAATTCAATTCCCTTCTGAGCCTGGTCCAGCTTTGCTGCACACTGGCCTACACACACACACACACACACACACACACACACACACACACACACATGCACATAGGCACGCATGCGCATGCATGCTCATCTGTGGTAATATTTTATTTGTGTTCTAACAAATAAAACTTATCTGGGGATCAGAGGACAGAGCCAGCCACTAGATTAGACATAGAGGCCAGACAGTGGTGGCACACACGTCTTTAATCCTATCACTTGGGAGGCAGAGATCCATCTGGCCACACTGGGAACAGCCAGGCATGGTGGCACACACCTTTATTCCCAGGAAGTGATGGCAGGAAGCAGAAAGGTATATAAGGTGTGAGGACCAGGAACCAGAGGCTTTTGATCAGTTCAACTAAGACCCTCAGGGGTGAGGACTCAGGCTTTCTGTCTGAGGATTCGTGGAAACAGGATTGGCTGAGGAGTTGGCAAGGTGAGGTCGGCTGTGGCTTGTTCTGTTTCTCTGATCTTTCAGTTTTCACCCCAATATCTGGCTCTATTTTTTTCTATTAATAAGACCTTTTAAGATTCATGTTACACTCATCTGTACATCTCTTGGCCAGCCTTGGCCAGGTCAGCTCCCAGGAAAGGCCCTGTGTTTTCATTTACACCCACTACAGGCCGGTAAAGGACAGAGGACCCCAGTGGAAAGGGCAGGAACAGTGGCAGGAAGGCGCACAGCACAGGAGCAAACGTCTAGGAGCACAGGTCACATGCTAGACCCTCATCTAAGCCTGTATAATCATCCTCCATCCCTGCCACTCCTCCCCAAAAGTCCACTGTCCACCATGATCCAGTCTGGAGGAAGCTGAGACTCAGAGTGAGGAGCTTCCCAGAAGCAGAAGTGGTGGTCCTGGGATGCAGGCCTGTCTGATGCCAGCCCCACACCCTGTCACCCAACTGCTGGGTCTTACTGGAGAGTTGAGGAGACAGAGAGGGGCAGAGCTGGCTCAGGGTCAGCAGGCTGAGAACCTCTCCATCTCCTGGCCACACCCCTTACTGCCCTCCTCCTTGGCTGCCTCTGCACACCAGGTACTTCCAAGCAGACCACAGGCTACTGAAGGGGCCCACACCAACCAGGGCCAAGCCAGAACAAGGGAGCTGGCTAGAAGCCAGACTCCAGGGAAATGTTCTGGGGAAAGACTGTCAAGAGGCAGGGCAGCCTAAGCCTAAGAGGCCAGGGTTCCGAGCCCACCACCCCACCCCCACCCCATGTATTGGAAGCATAGGGTTACTTCAGGCAGCCTGGCTGTGAGAAGATGTCTGAGGGCGTGGGGTGCCTTATGTGCTGGGTGTCGGGGAACTGGGATGCCCCGGGCTGTGACACAGGGTAGGCAATTGGGCTGAGCTACCGTGGCTCACCAGAAAGGCAGTGGACCGTGGAAAGGTGAAGAGGACAGAGATGGCTACCATGATCCAGCCAGAAAGGAGGAAATGGTGGACGGCAACCAAGCGGTTATCTGGCTGTGTGACCTGGTATCCACTCTATCACTTGCCACCATACACCAAGCATTCTCCACACAGACTGTCATGTTTGGTCTTGAAGCCCTTCCTGTCCTCACTTTGCAGGCCAAACACTGCTCCAGAGATGTCACTTTCCTGACGCAAAGCAAGATGGAGCTGAGAGCCTGGAGGGGGACCTACAAAGGACAGGGACAGATGGAGACACACTGAGTTCTCCCAGGGAGCCTAAGGGAAGGTGTTTGCTGCCTCCTGGGGAGAGGCAGTGGGTAGCCTCCCAGGCCCAGGCACTTCCCAGATCGCCCTTAGCTCCAGGGAATCTTTTAGAAACACCTGGAAGCCTCCTGTCCCTCCTAAATTCTATTTCCCCGTCCCAAAGAACAAAGGAAGGGCCCAGTCACATCCTTGAAACACTAGTGAGCACGGGGAGAGGAAGAAGACAACTAATCCGGGGTGTCCCTCTCCATCTCACCTCTGCTCCCCACAACACATGCACCCCAGATAGAAGCAGACATCTCAGACAGATGGACTTTCCAGACAAAGCCAGCCTCCCAAGCCAGGGCTCCCAGTGCTTTAGCAGGGGTGCGTAAGTGAGTGGAGGAAGCGGGGCGAAGAAGGTGGTGAGGAGGCACTCCAGAGGCACCCCGTCCTTCCTCGCCGGGAGGTGGACACCCTGACATTTTATTTTATATTCTTCGGCACGCACTTTTTGCTTTTTTTCTACTTTTTTCTACAGCGAACATGTATTCTGTCTGAAGCTGAAGGAAAACAATAAATGTCATTTCACAAAGAGCGAAGCTGTCCACGGAGCGGGAACAAAGCCCATGGAGAAGCTGCAGAAGCAGCGAGAGCGGGAGAGGCGGGAGGCACACAGCCACACACACACACACACACACACACACACACACACCATCCTTCAGGCTCATAGCGTGAGCAGAGAGAGTGAAATTCCAGAAATCTCTAAGGGAGAGAAAGGGGAGAGGAGAGAGGGAAGCCGGGGAGGGACAGCCCGCCACCCACTTGTACTGCCCCCACCTTCACAACTCAGTAACCAGGCTACACGGGGCCCAATCCGCCCTCATGGTGGTGAGGGCTGCGGTGTTTGTTTGCTTTTCTTATTACAAAGGTAACGAAGCTTTTTGTACTCAGGACCCATGATTCAGAAGAAAATCCTGTCCTACTTTTTGAATAGCAAAAGTATCTATGAGTGCCCCAGGGAGACAGGGAGGCAGCTACAGAGAGGTGACACACACACGTAAACACACACACACACACACACACACACACACACACACACGTAAACACACACACATGTAAACACACACAGCATAAGTGAAAAGGACCACAGAGTCAGGGAGGCAGAAGCGAGACAAGCGGACACTGACCAAGGGACGTACGGACACAAGCACTCCAATGTCCTGCTAGGACTCCAGGGAGGTGGCTAAATTCAGTGAGGTGTGAATGAGTGAATGAAGAAATGAATGAGGAGGGACCCGGGGCAGAGGCAGAAACGATCAGGGAGGCAGTCTCAATAACAGACCAGAAAGACAGTGACAGAGGAGGAGAGGGACAGGGTCCTGACTGAGATAAAGCATAGGGGCAGGCAGGTGGGGGCGGGACACTCGCACCCCTTCCCACACACTGGCAGCAGGTGCTGCGGCCAGTCCCTTGCCTGGGGAAAAGGGACATCAGGAGACTCTTATTTTTCTCTCTCTATCTCCTACATGTTCAGTCATAAAAAATTAGATTCATTCCTTTCACATCAGGCGAAACCACGTGCCTGGAAAGAAAAAGAAAGAAAAATGGAACAAAGCAAAGTAAAGCTAGAGAGAACGGGAAGGTGGCGGGGGGGGGGGGGGGGGGGGGGGTAGACACACACACACACAAATGCGTCCACACTCATGCACAAGAGCACACAGGTTTTGTAAGAGGAGACTTAGAGGGAAGTAAAGCCAACAAGACCTAGAGCTCCGAACCCCACAGAGGTAGCCCTCACTCCGAAAGAGAAAGTGCGTTTTCACCGGTTTGTGCCGGTTGAGGCTGCAGCCTGTTGCCTGGAGTTCAGGGTCAGCTGGGGTATGAAGTCTAGTCTGAGCCAGGGCAGGCAAGGGTCCTCTGGAAGGGAGTCCCAGAGCCCAGGATGCAGAGAAGTTCTGGGAGGAAAGCTGGAAGAAGAAGGGCAGAGGGAGCCCTGCTTGCCAGGCCCGGGACTCAAACTGCAGGAGTGAGAGGGGCTGGGAAGGGCATGGTGGGGAGCAGGGTACCACTCACCCACACCCACCCTAGCCAGAGGCCACGAGGCCACGAGGCCACGAGGCAGCTGTGTTTTCACACATCCTAAGGCCGATGTGGTTGGAATGGGGCATGCTGATCCACAAAGCCAGAAAGGTCGTTCCCTGGCTAGGTCAGGGTGGCCTGACATGGAGTGGATTGAAAGCCACTTAGGGGCAGGTAGGGGCTTTCTGAGGGATGAGGGGGAATGACTGGCACACACATCTGGCTCCAGATCCTATGTCCAGAGCTCAGGAGCAGGGGGCAATGTACCCAGGAGTGAGTGAACCACAATGGGACCCGGGGCGGCAAGAAGACAGGGCTCTGAGACAGCTGCCTGGAGGAGCCTGGCAGCTAAGGGCAGGCAGAGTGGCTGGAGGGAAACAATGGGAGCTCTTGTGCGCTCGCTCTCTCTCTCTCTCTCTCCTCTCTCTCTCTCTCTCTCTCTCTCTCTCTCTCTCTCTCACACACACACACACACACACACACACACACACACACACACACACACGAGCAGGATGAAGAGGAGAAGACAGAGTCCGGGGGGGGAGGGGGGGATGAGTGAGGGAAGCATGAGGCATGAAGTAGCCAGACGTGGCACATCTGGAAAAAGTGAGCTGAGAGGAGACAGGCCAAGAGGAGAAGGAAGAGGGTGGGGGGCTGAGAGAGAGAGAGAGAGAGAGAGAGAGAGAGAGAGAGAGAGAGAGAGAGAGAGAGAGAGACTGAAGACAGAGAAAGGAGGCCCTGACAGCTCAGCCCGCACACGGAGGGGGTGGAGAGAGGAGTGGGGGGCATGCAGGTGCGGGGGGGGGAGCTGGGGGACACGGGACTGCACCCTCCCAAGTGACACCTTCTAGATACAGAACGGATCAAGGGGAAGGCACCGTGAACACACACACACACACACACACACACACACACACACACACACACACACACACATTCTCTCTCACACACACACATTCTCTCTCTCACACACACACATTCTCTCTCACACACACATTCTCTCTCTCACACACACATTCTCTTTCTCTCTCATACACATTCTCTCTCTCACACACACATTCTCTCTCACACACACGCACATTCTCTCTCACACACACGCACATTCTCTCTCACACACACACATTCTCTCTCTCACACACACACATTCTCTTTCTCTCTCACACACATTCTCTCTCACACACACATTCTCTCTCTCACACACACATTCTCTTTCTCTCTCACACACATTCTCTCTCACATACACACTCACATGTGCATACTCTCACACACACACATTCTCTCTGTCTCTCAACACACACTCTCTCACACACACACACACACTCACATGTGCACACACACGTTCTTTCTCTCTCTCACACACATTCTCTCTCACACACACACATTCTTCTCTCTCATACACATACATTCTCTTTCTCTCTCACACACATTCTCTCTCTCATGCACACACTCACATGTGCACACTCACAGGCACACACACATTCTCTCTCTGTCTCTTCTCACACACACTCACATGAGCACACACACATTCTCTTTCACATACACATTCTCTCTCACACTCACATTCTCTCTCACACACACACTCACATGTGTACACACACATTCTCTCTCTCACACAAACACACACACTCACACGTGCACACACACACACACACACACACACACACACACACACATATTGAATGCAGGATGAAAGCCTGACTCCCAGAACACAAAAAAAGAGGCCCTGGAGAAGCCCAAAGAGACTCCTGTCTACCCAATCCTGCCTTCTTAAAGAATGAACATGACCCCCAGGGCTAGAGCAGAGAAGAAAACAGTACAGTAAAAGGACCATATGGACAGACAGACAGACAGTCCTGCTGAGAGAATAGAGACCTAGTATGCTACAGCATCTCCTGGGCACACACATGGGCACACACATCTCTGCTGCTCGCTCAAGGTGTCCAGAGCCATCCAGCTAACACTAAGACTCGGAGGAAAGGGGCAGAGAGGCAGGAGTGATGGCCTGGGACACGTCTCTCTTCTCTACCTTTCTCACCCAATGGCTCTCCTCCCAATTGCTGGAGGAAAGCCCATCCTGGTACGGTCACACGAATGCTAAGGGGTTCATGGGAACCCTGATGGACACCCTGATACCTCCCGCACACAGCAGGGTGGAGGCTGTTCTGGGAGCTCTTCCCTCAGGATACCTCAGAAGGAAAATGCTAACTACAAGCGATGCAGAGCATCAGAAACCACTCACAGGCTTGGGGAGGGGACTTTCAGCCAGATGGCAGCCCAAGGCACATCAGGCTGGACCCCGTGGCTGGGGAAGGTAGCCGATATAAAGGCCCTGAGGGCAAGAAGGTGTGTGGCTGGCCATCTGGATGCTGGTGGCCATCCCATCCCAGCCGGTGACAAAGGGAGGCGAGGTGTGGAAAGTGTGCCACCACCCGGCTAAGGCCTGAACTGCACCCATTCCAGAGCTTTAAGGGACCGGATGGCTGAAGCAGAGGAGGGACAGATCAAGGGTGTGTTGGAGGAGCTGATGTCTGGAGAGGGTGACAGAGGGATCAGGGCTAGGTGGCCAGCCAAGGGTAGCAGGGGAAACTGGAAAAGAACGGCAGTGACACTAAGGGAGTACACCAGAGGCAGCGGGGACGGAGGCTTGTGAGCCACAGCCTCAGCGGGTCCAGAGCCAGCTGGCATGACTGGATCATCGCAGCAAGAGTGGCCAGAGTGTGGCTCATAAAGATAGCAAAAGCCATGGGCCTTGGAGAGGAGTGAAGCAGGAAAGCCCAGCCTTCCCCAAGGGTGAGCCCATGCCTACGGGGTGAGCCCTCAAATAGCAGTAAATAAAGAAGTCACTCTGCAGTCGCATGCTGAGATCCCATTCACACGGTGTGTCTGGAACAGATGTCCAACGGACAGTGCACAGACAATGTTTCCAGGGACAGGCTGTGCGGGGGGAGCTGGTGAGAGGCAGCGGCCTTACACGCTGGGAATGCTCTAAGGCTTTGAGTTGTTCACCTCCAGAGGCTAGTTTTGGGTGGGATGCGATTTTATCTCAATTTTAAAGTTTTTAATTTAAAAAGAAATAGCAGCATACTTTAGAATTCAACAAGCAGGGACAGAGGGCGGCACCATCGACCGTGTGGAGGCCCCGAGGCTTGGACAGGTGGAGGCTCCGGGAGCTGGGGAACAGGTCCCAGAGGAGAAGGGTTCTGGAGGGACAGGCTGGAGGTGGAGAACCGGTGGAGGGTGGTGAGAAGCAACATAGCAAAGAGAGACTGATGTGGGAGACAAGGAATACACCCCAAACGAACGCATAAGTGGGCAGCAGAGAAGCCCAGCAGAGAGGGTGCTGAGATTCGCAAATACTCCAGGGAAGGCCTCTCTAAAGAGGAGGCACAGGAGCAGGGACCTGAGGGAGGCAACTGAGGGCAGGGAAACCTCTGGCAACTGGTTCCAGCAGGGGTAGGAGCAACTTGTCATATTTGAGAAAAGGATGGGCAGGGGAAAGCGCAAGGCTAGAGCCGGCAGCGGCTTCACACTTTGGTTGTAGTCAGTCCTGGGAATTTGATTCTGTGATGGGGTGCCCTAGAGACCTTAGGGAGAACAGGTGGAGGAAAGAATATAAGGTCACGAGGGACCCCTGACCAGTTCCACCCCTGTGGGAGACTTGAAAGATTCAGGTGAACCCCAGATTCTCCCAACACTGACTCTCCAGCAGAGAACCGGAAGGGCAAAGTGAGGAGCTCTGGGGAGGAAGGAATGGGGCATAGACAGAGGCGCGAAGGCAGGGGAGGGAGGAGGGAGAGAAGGATGGAGAGAGGGAGCTGCCAGAGTGGGAGCCTCAAGGCGAGGCGAGACCCCCCTCTCCACCAGGGCTCAGGCTGACGCACACAAGCTGAGCCCACGCTGAGCCGGCTCAGCCAGAGCTGTGACGCACGTCGCCGGCGAGGCTGCCACGCACAGACATTGACGCGCAGACCCCAGCAAAGTCCCCAGGAGAGGGGCTTCGGGGAAGGAGGGGCGCGGGGAAAGAGTAGGCAGGGTAGGAGGGTGGAAAGGAAGACAGAGAAAAGGAAGGACCCACAGCCAGGCAGACAGGAGACACGGACACCCAAGTCACCACTTGCACTGGCAGAATTGACCAGTGACCCACATACAGATGAGCAAATATGGCCAGCTGGACCGACACCCCCAACACATGGAGTGCCAGACACATGCCCACTGACGCACGCACGCAAGTTAGATGCATGGCTGACCCACAGAGAGACATTCCAATGCCCAGAGGTGACAGACTCCAGTCCTCTCTCTGGGGCAAGGGCTCACAGTATCTCCCTCGACAATACATAGGGCTTGTGGGGATCTGGGCAGCCACCAGACACACCTCAAGGATGAGGCGGAAGGGAGGGGAAGGGAAGCAGAGAAGGTGAAGAGATTCAGGTGAGGGGGAGGATACGGGAACACAAGCTGTGTGCCCCCCCCCCCCAGCCAAATGTCTACCTCCCTGGGCTGCCCGACAGAGACAAGGCCGCTGTTGAATACCCTGATGTGCCTGGTGAAGGAAGCCCACAGGTAGCCCCTGTACCAAGTGACAGGTGGCAGGGAAGCCAGGCCCAGGAGGAGAGGCAGGGTTTATGGGGGGAATCTCATAAACAGGACTTAGAGGATGTGCTGGCCAAACTGGGGTTCTAAGTGGGTGGTGAAGGATATAGTGGGGGCCTCCAGGCGGGACCGGCACAAAAGTGGGGTGGCTTAGAAGTGAGTCTGGAATGCTGGGAGACCCGCACTGGGGTGACAGACACCAGGGGTGGTGGGCACGGTAAGCGTAAGAAGGACCCTTGGGAGTAGGGGAGGCTGGCCCAGTGTTTCTAGAGGTTGAGGGCAATTACAACAGGGTGGGGAGAAGTTGGAAGGCAGGCAAGCTCCTGAGAGCCATGTGTCAGGGGGCGGCAGAAAGTCCAGTGGGTCGGCGCTAAGGAGAGCCAGGCGTGAAGTCTTCCCAGAGCGGGGCAACATGGAATTGAAGGGTCCTTCTCGGGTAGGAAAGACAGACCACGGTAGGTATGTGGGTCCAAGGTCCTAACTCAAAAGCCGGGTACACCAGGGAGCACAGAGCTCGCAAAGGAGGGAGAAGGCAGGAAGGATGGAGGCCAGAATCCTGGTCCACCTCTCAGAGACAGCCAGGGGAGCAGGAGGGAGGCAGGGACTAGGGGAGAAGTTGGTCCAGCCTCCCCTGAAAGTGTCTAGCAGGAGTGTCCAGGGAGGGAGGCAGAGATCAGGGAAGCAGAGAGGGAGGAAGATGGTGAGGAGCCTCTCTCTCTCTCTCTCTCTCTCTCTCTCTCTCTCTCTTTCTCTCTCTCTCTTGGAGGGAGCAGAAACCAGACAGAAGAGAGTCGATACTTACAGAGCCATGTTAGAAAATGTGAGCTGAATGAATAAAGACAAAGGGGCTCCTGGGAGAGAAGCCACAGAGGACAAGCCAGCCATTGTGGAGCCCTCCTGTAATCCCCGCACTCAGGAGGCAGAGGCAGTGGATCTCTGTGTAGATCCAGCCTAATCTACATAATGAGTTCCAGAACAGCCAGGGCTATACAGAGAGACCCTGCCTCAATAAAACAATAATAATAATAATATCCTCTGAGTTCCACAAACAGTGAGCAGTGAGGCCATGGAGAAAGGGCAGAGCGAAGGGAGAACCCCCAGGACCCCTCAGCCGGCATCAAGGAGCTACCTGGAGAGGAGATGTCCACTAGTGGGGGGCCCGTGAGGTGGGGATGAGGCAAGGGCACAGACTTGGTAGTGGAAGGAAGGGGTGGGCCTTGAGGGTTGGGGGCCTGGGAAGTGAGTGGGCAGAGGCCTTGGATGCCTGGATCCCCACCATGGGGAATGGAGCTGGAGAAGGGTAGATACTCACAGAGGAGAGACAGTTGTGGCACCCAAGAAAGGAGCCTGGAAATAATTAGCGAGGGCCAGTGAGATGGCTCGGCAGAGTTACCTGGTATTGAACCTGAAGACCTGAGTTCAGGCAGTTTGGACACACTAAATACATAAATAAATGGGAAAAAAATTAAAATAACTCTTGGACAAACAGGAGGTGGGCAGGACAAAGGGATGGGCAGGTGGGTCCTGGAACACATCTGCAGAGCATATGTAAACACTGGACACAGCCTGGGAGAGCCCTCCCACCCTGCAAAGGGCCTGAGAGAGGCTTGGGGAGAGCCCGCAGGCTGAGCGAGGCAGGCTGCGGGAGAAAGCGGAGCTGAGCTGACAGCTGCTGCCTCTCCCTCACCCACACCCTCACGGGAGCTGACCAAAAGAAAATGTAAAGGGAGTTACCCCCCTGGGATGGGACAAAGGAGTAGTCAAAGTGGCAGAGATGACAGTTACCAGGCAGCTTACACACACACACACACACACACACACACACACACACACACACCTCTGAAAGCCGCGCGCGCGTGCGCGCTCGCAGGGCCAGGCAGATTTCAGAAGTACCTTGGAGACAGGCAAGACTAGGAGGGCTCGGAGTCTCAGGCTATAGCACATGCACTTGGACGGATGGAGAACAAAGGGTGTTGACTGCGTGGATGGGCAAGCACAGGCCATCGAGATTGGCATGAAAGCTACAGGCCACAGATCGGGGCTGGCAGGAGCTTCAGGGACACCCAACGCCCCCCCACACACACACTCACACACTCACACACTCACTCACACTCACACTCACATGGCTGGCAGCAGCAACAGCTTTACAAGGAGTGCTTTCTGAAGAGCCATGGGAATGAAGAAAAACAAAACCTCCCCAACCAATGGCAGTGACCCCAAAGCCGAGGGGAGGCCCCACACTAGGAAGCCAGTAGTCTGACCCCACAGGCCACGCCTGAGGGGACTTGAATGAGGCTGGGGGTGAGTGGGGGGGGGGTGTTGAAAAGAGAACCAGAAAGGCATGTGGGATGCTGGTGGACGCACACTTGGGACTATGCAATCACATCTCAATTGAAACTAATCAGTACCAGAGCAGGCGACACACAGAGCTCTAACCTGGGGCAGAGACACAGGAGAGACAGAGAAGGGAACAAAGAAAGGCTGGGAAACAGACAGGGAGGATGCAGGACAGACAGCCACCGACCACCTCATGAGAACAGCAGTGAGGGCTGAATGCAGGGGCAAGTTATGAACGCAGGAAACACAGAAACAGGAAACGCAGGAAACTTCCAGCCGTGGAAGGGATCTCGGCATCACTCCTGCTGGATCCAGGGACAGGAAAGACCCGGGATCATACCACCAAAGCTGCACACATGCCTTGCTTTGTACGCCATACATGCAAAGTCATATCACAGCCCCGCCACACGCACACTGTTTGTCACATACCACACATTCCACACCAAATATGTTATGTACCACACTACACCTCATGTACCACTGATGCCTCACTCCACACACCACAAATTCCCACAATACAAAAATGCAACCACTCCACACATGTGCCACATTCCACATACAACTCGGGGGGAGTCACACACCTGGACTGTGGGAGTTCGGGTGGTGCTGGGTAAGAAAGGGGGATCCAGACCCAAGGAAACACGCATGCACACACATGAATACAAACACACGTGCACAAGCTCATATGCACACATACACTGACACACGCTCACACACATGCAAACACACATCTACACACACACACACACCATCAGGCTGTCACTTCCCTGGAGCCCTACCCTCCCATCCAGACAAGCTCAGAGCCTGTTGTCACTCTCCTGAAGCCTAGGGACTTTCTGCATCTGGCCTGTCTTCTCATTTAGACAGAAGCGGGTCGGTGGGCCCAGCTTATTCTCTAGCCCCCAAATTACAGTCAGGGCCGAGTCAGGGACTTCATACAAATCGTCAAGGAAACAAATGAATGGACCAGGAGGGAGAGAACCGGAGGAGCCAGTGTTCTGAACACACGGGATGGAGGGAAGCCGGAGACAGCTTTCAGGGTTTGCAGATTATAAAAACAGAGGGGAAGGGGGGAAGGGCACGGAGGGAGGCCAGCACATCTGGAATAATCAGGATGGAGGAGGGAGACCTGGAAGCCGGCAGGAAATGGGTGAGTGAAGCCCCCCTACCCCGTATGGAGCACACACAGGCACACACACATGCATGCACAGTCGCAGAGACTGGGCAACTCCCTGGAGGCAGGGAGAGGACGGAAGGAGGGATGAGGGCCCCTGTCTGCCCCTCTCCCTCTCTCATGTGCAGCTGGGCAGGAACAGCTGCTCCACTGTTCGAGCTTTCAGAAGAACCATGGGAGTAAAAGGAAACCCCGCCCCACCCCCAGCAAGCCGATGGCAGTGACCCCCGAAGCCAGAGCAAGGAGAGCGGGAAGGAAGGCAGAATCAAGGGACTGGGGAGGGGGAGGTTTGAAGAGCTTTGCAGAAACCCAGACCTGAAGGGTAGGAGACAGCATGGGGGCTGGGCCCAGCCCTTACAGACCAGCAGACATCAAAGCCACGTTCATTTGGTGTGAAATGAATGAATGAATGAACGAGAAAGACAGATCCACAAGGGTAAAAGACAGGGGCAAAGAAATTACAGAGCCAGAGAGATGTCACCACACACATATAAACACACCACCCTGGCCACAGGGCAAACAAACAAACAAAAAAAGGGAATGGGTGACACAGGACCCTCACTCCCCAGACAGGGTTTCTCTGTGTAGCCCTGGCTGTCCTGGCACTCGCTCTGTAGACCAGGCTGGCCTCAACCTCCAGAGATCTGCAGAGTAGGAGCAATGGCCACAGAAAGGGCCCCGGTGTCTCATGCTCTGAAGCAGGATAGTTAAGCAGGCCAAACCAGCCCCCCCCCCCCCCCCCCCCGCCTCTGCTGTCTGCACCTGTCCCTGTCTCTCTCCCATGTAGAGCCCCATGAAAGCAAACTTAACGTGGCCAGAGTGTGGAACTAGAAACCAGACAAGGGACTGGTGGGGAGCGGAGAGGGAAGTGACCACCGCCTCCCTCCCCTGTATAGATTTTGCCCCATGGGCTGGGTCTGGGGGCATCTCAGCCAGCCCCCCAACACCTGGTCCAGTGGGTGGAACTCTGCACCACCATGGCAGCCCCTGAAGATCCCAGGGCTCAGAGAAAACTTGCAGGGTGCTCTGTGGCCGTGGACATGTTCTGAAGGTTGAATAGGAGCTAGAAAGAGGAAAGAGATTTCCAGAGCAGAACCAGCCAGGCCCCAGAGTATGAAGCTGGAAATGGACAGAGGACAACAGGGAGGAGAAACTGAGTCACAGTCGAAAGGGAAAGCTAGAGAGCATTGCATGGAGGTGGATGTGAACTCACACCACCTATCACAGCATGCCATGTTCACCTAGATCACCCCTACTCACAGACCACGGTGTGTGTGTGTGTGTGTGTGTGTGTGTGTGTGTGTGTGTGTGTGTGTGTGTGCGCGCGCGCGCGCGCATGTTTGTGTGCAGAGAGAGCGTGACCGCACTGAGTATAGAAGATCTGCAGGGAAGCAGAAGACACGGGCCATAAGCCCCTATCCACACCTGCCTTGTTCCTTGACACACATTTTTAAAAAAGAAAGAAAGCAGGACAGACAGTTGAGGCCACCTTATACAAAGTCTTTGGGGGACGGAGTCAGGAGAATGGGGTGGCCTCGCGCGTCCACTGTGGTACTGACTTGTGAAGAGGACATGAAGAGAGACGTGTTCTGGTTTTAACTGAGCAGCTAGCAGGGACTTGCAGGCCCAGGTTTACTCTGGAGAAAAGAAGTCTTTACAGGTCTCCAGATGGGTCAGGGACAAGGCAAGGAAGGTGTCAGGGCTTCTCCCCGGGGGCTCAGGGTCTGCATGGGTTCACTCCTACCCACCCCACCAGGACACACACACACACAGAGCCTTTGAGATCACCCATGAACACACTCCATGCAGGTTAGGCAGCCCTGCCCCATCATGCCAGCTGCCCGTGTCTCATAAGCATCCTTGCCCTAAACTTTCGCTTCCCCCAGACCCTTGGTGCTGCATCTGGCCCATCTGATCACATCACCCCAGAGTCCCGGACGCCACCCAGCTGCAGGGATCAAGGTGCCTAACTGCTGTGTTCCCTCACATCCAGACTCTTCTTTCTCTCACATACGTAGCAGATGTTCAATAAACAGCTGGCCAAACTGAGGTCTGTTTGTGTTTAATCAGACAGTATGCAAAGTATGTACAACCAGTTCTGGGTTCCCCTCCTTCTAAACCTGGGCCATGGAATGTGGGATCCCCAGGTCCTGCCCAGAGCTGGAGGGTCCCCAAGGCCTCTGCATAGTCATCTGAAATCTACAAAACACTGTTAAAAAAAAGAAAAGAAAACAGGACAGTTGAGGCCACCGTATACAAAGGTCCTTGGGTAGCTGGAGTGGGGTGGGGAGAATGGGGTGGCAAGCTCAGACTTGCCAGGTAGATGGGAAAACTTGGGCAAGAGACGATGGGAGGGAAGTGGAAATGTCAGAGCAGGCCAAGCTTGGCCTCCTTCCCTGCAAGCAGGGCCTGGCTGGCTCGAAGCCCCAGCAGTGGGGACATTATTGCTGTGATGGGGCAGTGGGTGAAATGGTCATGTCTGGGGAGAGAGTAGGGGTGTTTTTACATGTTAAATATGGACACAAGGAAAGACACACAGGCACATGTACACACACATACACACACAGGGGCCCTCAGTTGAGATGCCACAGACCATCAACTACCCACCTTACAGATGCGGACAGTGAGGCAGAGAGAAGCCACCACATACCCCAGGGCTGGGCAGAAGAGTCAGGGACCAAGCAGTCAGTTGACTGCTGTCCGGGGGCTGTGGGCCCCTTGGACTCCCAGCTGTGATCTGTACAGGGCTGAACGATGGCATGGGCCACAGCCACAGCGGCAGAGACTGTAGCTCAGAGAGAGGGCAGGGCCAGTGTGGGGACACAGCAGTGAGGGTCCCCACCCACCTTTCCCTGGCCAAGGAGCTCCCTCCCTCCCCATGAGCTGAGGTACCAGCATGGGCTGGGCGGAGAGCAGGGGCCAGGTGTTGAAATGATCGGGACAAAAGGAGGACAACTGGGGCTCCCAACTTCTTAGCTCTTCCGCTTGATTGCCTCTGCAGCCTGGGAGCTCACTCCATTTCATGGCTGGTGCTTAAGGTCAAAGCCCACCCACATTGTGACTGACCCTGGTCCACACCATCACTTTGCACCCCTCATTCCTGGCTCAGCGTTATGCTTGCCTCCATTCTTCCCCCACGACAGACCCATGAGCGTCAGTGGCAGAATTCTGCCACCGGCAAACCAGTCTCAGGCCCCAGCCTGTCCATTGCCTTTAAGGACAGTTCTCATTGGTTCCTGAGGAAGACAGAGGGAGCACCAGGTGCTAACCCACCTCAACCCTGAACTGCCCGTGGTCTTGGGCAAGTCACAGCCCCTCTGGATTTCATTTTCCAACAGAGAAATGAGGACAATGTGTTGGTGATCGTCAAGGGTCCCATGTGGAGGACAGGGCTGAAGGAGCGCTCACTCAGACTCTTATCCCAACGTGTGTTGGGCCTTGGGCTGTCTAGCCTGAGAGCCATGGAAGATGGTTCCAGACCCAAAATTCCACCCAGAAGCCTCCAACAAGGATGGCCAGGGGCAGGAAGTAGATCTAGGCCAAGGGCTGGGCCTCATTCCTCTTTGGAAAGGCTCTTTGGCCAGCTTGAAACAGACCCAGGGTGAAGAATGTGGGGAGAAGCCAGGTGAGTGGAGTGGGCTGAGGTTGGAAAACCGCCCTCTCCCTCCCAACCCCTGCTCTTCACCCATTGTCTTCTACGAGAAGTAGACTGACTCCAGAGAGAATGCAGAGTGGGCCTGTGGCCAGGCCAGGCTGTGGGGCAGTCACTGTACCAGCCTCAACCTGTCCTTCCAGGCTGCCCCGTTCCTGAGGCAACCCAGCCCCAGGGAGAGGGTGAAGGGAGGCAGGTGCATCAGAGGCCACACCCAGAAGCCTAGGGGCGACAGTCCTGTGCACACAGTTCCTATAGGTTCTCCCCAGGCTGGTACTGAGGCTCGGTGGACGTGAAGTAGTCCTCCAGGAAGGCCTGTAGGTACTCGAAGGTGGGCCGCTCCTCAGGCTCCTTCCGCCAGCACTGGCACATGAGGTCATGCAGGGACTCGGGGCACTCGGGGGGACAAGGCATCCGGTAGCCCCGCTCCACCTGGTCCAGCACTTCACGGTTCACCATCCCTGTGAACAGAGGGCTGTGAGGCGATGCCTTAGGAGACGGATGCAGCCTGTCTCTGAGGCTAAGAGCCCTGACCAGAGGCAGCCTGAGATCAGAGATTAGCCTCTTTGGTAACCAGCCCCAGGAAAAGGAAGCCCAGGGGTAGTGAGGGGGGAGACTTGCCCTTAGGGCCAAGGTCAGGGACACAGGTGTAGCCTCCTCACCAGGGTAGGGCACCCGTCCCTTCGTGGTGAGCTCGGTCAGCAGGATCCCAAAGGACCACACATCTGACTTGATGGTGAATCTGCCATAGAGAGCAGCTTCAGGGGCAGTCCACTTGATGGGGAATTTGGCACCTAAAGGCAAGAAAGCACAGGCTGTCACTACCGCTCTGCCACAGGAGCATTACTCTCCTTTCCACTTGGCAGACTGAAACCATCGGATGACCCCCAGGAGCTCCCACCTTGCCGGGCTGTGTATTCGTTGTCTTCTATGAGCCGGGCCAGACCAAAGTCAGCCACCTTACACACCAGATTCTCCCCGACCAGGATGTTGGCGGCTCGGAGGTCTCGGTGCACATAGTTCATCCGCTCCACGTAGGCCATACCTGAGGCGATCTGCAGAGACGGAGAGCCTGGCTCAGGGGTCAACCCACACCCATCCCAGGGCTGTAAACAGGTGTCCCGGGCTGGCCATTCCCGAGGATAGAGAGAGGGCCAACGCCTTGCCCATCCCATGTCTTTTCAAGCAAGGAATTCATTCAGCTTAGAGTAATCATCACTGGTTTGAAAAAATAGACCATGACTGGAGGGATGGCTCAGCGGTTAAGGCACTGACTGCTCTTCCAGAGGTCCTGAGTTCAATTCCCAGCAACCACATGGTGGCTCGCAACCATCTATAACGGGATCTGATGCCTTCTTCTGGCCTGCATGCATATGTGCAGACAGAGCACTTATGCCTAAAAAAACCATAAATAAATAAAATTTTTAAAAAGAAAAAAAGGTAGACCAGAGCTCTGTGGGGGAGGGGGCCAGGCAAAGGGCAATGGGGAAGTCGCAATAAGATGCAGCCAGGGAAGCAGGTGAGTATAAAAAAGAGGTCCCAGATGACCCATGGACACAGGAACATGCCTGGTCCTGCCTGTTGTCCCGAGTCCCCTCTCTGAGCCTCGGTTTCCTCATCTATCAAATGGAAACAACAAATTTTAAACTTTTCATATTTTATTTTTATTTTTAATTATGTATATGTGCGTCTCTGATGCCCAGATATGGTGTGCTGTCCAGAACTACCTACCTACCACCCCAGGCACCAGCCAGGGCTCCACTGAGTAGCAAGGGAAGATTTGGGTGTAATGAAAGCAGGCCTCCTAGAGGGGGCGCTCTGAGCCCAAGAGCTAAAGGTGTGTAGGAAGGTGGGAGGGAGACTCACCTGAGCAGCCATGTCCACCAGCTGGGGTAGCCGCAGGTATTTGCCCGTTTCCCCCTTGAGAAAGTCCAGCAGACTCCCTGGAGGGAAAAAGCCAGTTCTAGCCTTGCCAGGGTTTCCCTGTGCAGGAAGCTGTGGCTCCCGGACCCTGATCGCCTGCTCAAAAGCCTCAGTTCAGTGTTTGACACTCACAGGCAACCACTCCAGGGAGCTGGACCAAGAACTCCTACTGGGTCCTTGCGGTGGTGGTGGTGGTGGTGGTGGTGGTGGTGGTGGTGGTGGTGGTGGTGGTGTGTGTGTGTGTTGGGGGATGTTAGACGCGAAAGACTATGTGTAAAGCCCAAGACACATTATGTTTATCTGGACCAAGCCTGCCAACCAGTGGCTGCCTGGGGCTGGAGAGTCCCAGTCACTAAGGGCAGCAGGGAACCTTGAGGGAACGTGGGTGCTATATACACATTTTGTGTTTTGAGTCCGGGTCTCAAGTAGCCCAACTTGTAATGGAGGCTGACCTCGAACTCTTGATCTTCCTCCTTCTACCCGCTCAGTGCTGGGACCACAGGTATATGTCATCATGCCTAATTGGTGCAGTGCTAGGTATCCAACCTAAGGCCAAACTCCAGGCCTTGTGCATGCTAGGCAAGTACTCTACCTACTGAGCTCCAGCCCCAGCCCCACATGGCTGTTTACGGAGGCATTCTTGCCATGTAGTCAGCCTGGCCTCAAACTCAAGATCCTCCTGCTTCAAGCCCCTGGGCACTGGGATTATGGGTGTGGGCCACCACACCACCTAGGGATCTTGACAGTGGTAAAGGGCGGAAGGATAACCCTTTTTTAAAAAAAGTATTATTATTTCTTGTTATTATTTATGAAATGAGCGAGGCAGTCCCTCAGGTAACCGTCCACTCATTGAGGGTTGGCTCAGGGTAAGAAGTAAGCTTCCCTCATGTGGCCTGCTCTGTGCAGGCACCTGAGTGGCACTCTCCCCAGACACACGCCTTACCCTTGCTCATGTACTCTGTCACAATGTAGATAGGTTCCTCCGACACCACGGCATACAGCTGCACCAGTTTCTCATGCCTCAGTTTCTTCATGACTTGGGCCTCCTGCAGGAAGGCCTCGGGAGACATGGTGCCTGGCTTCAGGGTTTTGATGGCAACCCTCGTGGTGCCGTTCCAGGTTCCTGTGGGGGAGTGACAGTGCCCTCAGCACAGGCCACCATTCTGTTGCACTGGGGCCTACATGAGTGCCTATCTCCACTCTTGCCTCCCAACTCATGGAACGGGCTCAGCCATGGCCAGGGACCTTACTCAGACTCTGTCTTCCCACTTATAAAATAGACTCAAGGACTGGAGACTCCTCCCAGGGCTGAGAAAGGAGTGTCTGGGGCCTGCTAACAAATCGTAGCTGCTACGAGACGTTGATTGGTAAGGAACGTTGCCAGAGAGCAGGACAGCAGCCTGATGGGTAGGTGAGCAAGGTCCCTTCTCAATTGCTTTCACTTGGGGTGACCATGCTGGGTGGGGCACTGCCAGGACTCCAGGCATCAGCAACCAGGACATGGGACAGAGGAGAGGGAAGCCTGTGTCTGGGGCCACTGGGACCACCAGAACAAGAGGTTAGCTCAGTGCCAGCACCTCACCAGGCAGGGAAATGACAGGCCAGTCTGGGAGTCCCCCTTGTCACAGGACTGGGTCTGAGGGTACCCCAGGTCAGCTCTCTAGCCCTTCTTGAGTCAGGCTATCCAGGGATCTGTTTATGGCAATTCCTGGTCTATGTAGAGCCCCAGAAAGAAGGGGGAGACCCTCTCAGATCCCCACCGCACACTTGCCAAGAATCATAGTTGAGAAGGACTGAGGCTGTGGCTCACCCAGGTTCTGCCTAAATCCTCCTTTTGGTCTGAGCTTGGGAGCTGGCTTCTCCCTCTGCCCTTCTTCACAGCCCAGGACATACTTCCCTTCCCCACCTGGCCCCAGCCCCTCTAGCGCCCTCTGAAGGGAGGACAGTGAAATGGCACAGCCACTGCAGCCCCAGTCAGTGCCCCTGTGCTCCTCCTCCTGGCTGGGCAGAGGGACCCGGGTTTGGCTAGGGCTGTCTACACCTCACTGTCACAGGGGACTCCCAGTGGCTCCAGGGTTAGACAGGAAACAGGACACTGACTTCCCCCTTCGCCACAGCACTTTCACTTTCTGTGCCAAGCTAATACGCAGATGCCTCTTGAAGCTTAACATCAGTCCCCATTTTACATCAGGAGGCCGAGGTTCGGTGTGAGACCTGACCAGACACGCACAGACCTGGAGGACCGTGGTGCCCAGGCCCCAACAGCTCTTAGTACACAGTTGCCCTGCAAGCATGGGCTACAAGGAGTCGGGTGTGCCCATCTCAGTGCTGACCCCAGTTGGGTCATAGTCAGGGTGAAGGGGTATAAGAAAGTATGTTACGTGTGGGTTTGAAAATATCGCAGGAAATGTGACACTCTGTACGGTTAATGTACAATCATAAAATAAAAACAGACTAGCTGCTCAGCAGAGGCAATTAAGAAGAGGGGCACCCAAGGTCCTTGAGCTGGCTGGGGTGGGTACAGGGGCGTGTGTTCCTTACCCATCCACACCTCTCCAAAGCAGCCCTGGCCCAACTTGACCTCCAGACGCAGGGACTCCCGGGGGATCTCCCAGGCATCCTTGGCCAGGCCCTGGGTCTGAGGCTTGGATGTGGGGCACACAGTAGTGAGGCGGTGGCACAGGCCATCAGCGTGTTCTGGAGATGGAGGCAGGAAATAGGGCTTAGGCAGTGGCCCCCAGCAAGCTGGCTTCCCTGTCCTGGGGGTATGGCCCTATACATCGCGTGCACACCAGCTCTGGGATAGACAGACACCCTCTTGTAAATCTCCACTCCTCACAGGCCTGCAACACGAAATTCACCCGCTCAACCCACTCATTCATTCACTCATCCATCAGATTTGAGGGTGCCAGAGAACCAGGGGCGTTCGAACAGGTATGGGAGCCTACCCTAGGAAGCCACACACACACACACACACACACCCAGTCAGCTGTCAAGCTTCCCTAGTCACCTCTCAGGACCACAGAAGTGACAGAGGATAGACTGGGAGGGGGGAATCAAGCAGGCTTTGGGAATCCTTTGGGAGCTCTGGAAAGCATTCCAGAGGAAGAGATTCCTGGTCTGGCTTTGAGGGGTAACTAGGGTAGTTACCTCACCCTGGAGGATTTGGTCTGGGTACCAAATAAGCCCCAGAGCAGAGGCAGACCAATAGAGAGGCAGCTGGTCCTAAAGAAGCCAGAGGCTCAGGCTGAGGGGACCGCTCTAGCAGCTTACGCCTGCAGCCGCCACGCACAGAAGGGCACAGCAGCCCCACCGCTGCACACGGCCCCGCATCCCAGCTCCAGCCCCCCTTCTGCTGTTCTCTATCAAAGAGGCCTCCCCCTCCTCCTCTCCCAGGAACCGGTTCAGACCAGTCTTAGGGCTGCAGAAACAATCACCACCAGCCTCGGCCCCTCCCTTCTAACTTGCTCAAGGCAGACCCCTCCTCATCAGCCAACTGCAGAGGAAGGGGAGGAGGGGGCTGGGCAGGGAGCGAGGGAAGCGGGGAGGAGATGGAGGAGAGGCACTCCAGGGCTGAGGAGGCACACCCCGCGGTACCCGACGCCCTCCTGGGGTGGCAGCCAGGGGGTACTCACTGGAGTAGTAAGCCACCAGCTGCTGCAGGCTGTTGAACTGGGTGCGGGAAGTGATGTAGAAACCGCCGCTGTCCAGCTTGCGGATCTTGTAGTGCTTCACGTTGAGGCCCTTGGCGTTGTCGAAGTCGGACACAGAGAGGCAGTAGGCACCTGTGGACAGGCAGGGAGGAGACAGCTGTGGCACCCTGCTGATATTCCCCCTGCTCGAGGAAGTGAGTTTAGTCCTCGCCCTCTTTCAGTACCTAGTGTGACCAGGAACAGGCTCCAGAGCAGCCATGCAGGCACAGTCATTCAGCCAAGGCACGAAACCCCCATGCCAGGGATTGCCCCAAACTCTTAGCTCTGTTAAGACCTCCGAATCCCAACTGTGTGACCCTGACAAGCCACTGCTGGTCCTCTACGGGCCTCAGTTTCCTCCTCTACACAACTGTAGCTTCATGTGTACTCAGCAAGCACTCCATAAATGCTGGCTGGGGTCTGGGAAAGGCCCCAGGCAGCTGTGTGTTCTTAGCTTGGCCGTTGCCCTCTCTGGATCTGCCCACTGCCATGTCTGTCCTGTTCTGCTTCCTGGAGACAAGCGGAGCAGACAGGATTAGTAGCTGGCTATGTGGACATATGTGAGTACTGACCCTGGCAGCCAGAGAAGCCCAGGGCAGGAGGCACACACTGAGTGTGACCTGTGGGGCCACCCTGCCTCCCTGGAGCCTAGAAAAACCGCAACTGGCAACATCCTACACAGAAACCTTTGTTAAATAGAGCCAGGGACATCTGAGGTAGCATCAGGGAACAAGGGGAGCCCCAGAGGAGGGGGCACAGGTTCCAGGGACCTGACAGGCAGTGGGCAGCTCTGAATGGAAGGCCTGCCTCCCTACCACCCACTGCTGAGGCCCCTGGAGTCCCACTTGACATTGGCAGGTAGATACGAAGATCCTCTGGTAACCAGTGAGCGAGCTAGGTGGGGCTGGACCTGGGACCCATCCTTGCCTGTCTCAAAGCTACACTGGGAAGTCATGGTTTCTGCAGACGGCACATATCACATTCATACAGAAGGCACAGGCTAAAGGCCATAGCCAAGCGGGACCACATATACCCACAGTGGCGTACCTATGCCCAGTGACCACATTTGCCATACCCCCCGGCCCCCCTGCCCCGAGCCCCAGGAACCAGGACCACACCACATCTCACTCCTAAGCAGTGCTGGCTAACTCCAGCCATGCACAAGCACACATGGGGGCAGGCACTTTTCCATCTCCCGCTGAGCCCCAGGCCCACAGGAAGCAGCCTGGCTTGGTTGCCATGGTGATGGGCTAGGAGAAGAGGCAGGAACAGAGCAGAAACAGACTGTGGGGGAAGGGGAAGGCCAGGAGAGGCCCCTGGGAAAGGGGAAAGGGAGACAGAGGGGGCCCCCTGCATCTGCACCGTCCCGGGAACAAGGGACAAGTGTGGCTGTGTGCACTCAGAGCTCCTCATTACCTGTGCCCACCCCTCCCACCCCCCGTGTGAGAAACTGAGGCCAAAGCAGAAAGCCTCAGGTTGGCTGCCCTGACAAGCTCTGGATTACCTGTCTTCCTCAAGCACCACCTTGACTTTAATTCCTCCTATTACCTCCGGGGGGGGGGGGGGGGGGCTCTTCCCTCTCCATCCCATGTACCAAACTCCTGCTTACTCTCCAATACCCAGCTCAGACAATACCCTCAAAGCCGAGTTCCACCGGCCACAGATGTCTCAGACATACCTTTTGTGGTCTCACTCTCCCTCACAAGGAAGGTCCCTCTCGGGTTCTCGGCGTTGAGCAGTAACCGCTCTGACTCCCGTCGGGTGATCTTGCCAAAGTACCACCTGGGGTGGGAGGGACAAATCTGTGTTGGTTGGCCAGTGTTCACTGCCCACCATGCTGGCTCTGGGTGCTGGGACTCAGAGTGGCCAGACTGCTGCCACTCAGGCCCAGGAGGGACCCTGCTAGCGGTGGCCATGGCAGCAGACAGGAGCTAGACCACATACTCACTCCTCAGCCTGGATGGAGTCGGAGGGTGCCACATAGTTGCTGGGGATGTAACCGGTCTGTCCCGTGCTCAGCGAGTGTGCCAGCCACCAGTCCCCCTCTCTGAGCAGATGGGAGGGAGCAAAGAATGGCATCATCAGAGGAGCAGGGTCAGCAACCCTGACCTTCCCAGGTGCACGGCCAGGCTCTGCAGCAAAGGAAGCTGGGCTAGCCTGTGTCCACAGCAAGCCAGCAGGAGCTGGCCTGGAACTCACACCTCCCTGTCACGCTGACCCAAAGGAGGATGCCACCCAAAACCTCAGCAAAACTGAGCCCTGTCAGCCCAAGGACTGAGCCCAGAGGCACTGTCCAGAAGTGCATAGCAGCCTGCAGGTGCCAAGGGCTGCCTGGGGAGAGAGAGGGGGAGGAAGCTCCCTGTCTAGGGGAGAAGGAGGGGTAAGCAGGGTTTACATGAGATGGATGCCACATTAGACCTTCAACAGCTTGCCAAGCCCTGAGAGCCCTGACACCCAATGGAGACAAGGCTGGCCCTTCTGGGGCCCAGCAACAGTCCAGGCCCATCCCTTCAAACAAGTAATACCTGCCCCTGTCCCAAATCATAGCTCACTCCTACAGGTCCTTAGCCAAAACTACAGGCCTCCTCCTTCAGCCTACCCCTGTCCACAGGGAAAGTGAAGCCAGAGAGAACTGGGCCAGGCCCAAAGTCACACAGCGGGTCATGGGGAGTGAGGTGGCAGAGGCCTGGTACCCAGGCCCCTCTACAATAACTGCCCCAGGAAGAGGGGAAGGAAGGAGGAAGGAAGAGGGAGGAGGGAGGAGGGAGGAGGGAGGAGGGCTCCCAGCAGGGTTCGGGCTCTGGGCCTGGGCAGGAGGGGGAGGGGCGGAAGTACCTTTGCAGCCATCTGAATGTGAACCAGGTCTGGCTGGAGCAGGGGTCCAGAGACAGAGGAGGGAGGAGCAAGCGAGAGCCCGACAGGAGAGAAGAGGCAGAGATGGGGGTGGTGAGAGGCCGTGGCAGGGGGCCGAGGGAGAGAGCGAGAGCCAGGCAGTGCTGGGGACACTGGGAACGGGGCCAGGGGGCAGCCAGAGGCCTCACATCCAAAGCAACCAAAGGGGACAGGGCAAAGGCTGGAGGTTTGAGGGAAGGTGGGGGACAGGGCCTGGGAGGTAGGGTCCAGCCCTTCCCACACCCCCTGTACAGATGGAAATACTGAGGCTGGAGAAGCGAAGGGCTCTGTGCACGGTCACACAGCCAAGCCAGGTCCTGGTCCCAGGGAAGGTGCCTCCCTGTGGGTACCATGAGGCTCAGTGGCTTTCCAGCTCATCTCCATGCAAGGTTTGGGGATTGGCAAGGTGGGTATCAAATGAGCCAGCTGGTGTGGTCCTTGGCCCCTGCCTCGACCCTGAGAAGATGTACAGCGACCCCACCCTGGCCCAGAGACAGAAAGGACCCTGGCCTCACATCACAGTCCCAGCTTGAACACACTTGATGTCTGAGCATATCTTCACCCAGCTTTATAGACAGAGAGGTTGAGGCCAGGAGCAAGCGGGGCTGGGAAAGCTCGAAGGACCTGCTGGAGGCCAGGGGAGCACCAGACCTGGCTCTGGTGACTGGTGCTGGGCCAGAGGGGTCCCTTCTAGATGGACGTGTGCAGTGAAAGGGTATGACTGAGCCGTGCAGGACAGACACACGGCAGGGTGCAAGCTCACCCAGCACCCGTGCCCCAAAGCTCCACCTCTGCTTGGGGTACACACAGTTTCCTGTCTGATTTGACCCCCAAGGTCATCCTACAAGGAAGAAGGCAAGAATCCCACCCCCAGATGAAGAAACCACATTTGAGAGAGGAGGAAAACGCAGTCACTCTGGTGAGAGAGACCAGTGTTTTCTTTATAGAGCTGGGGAAACTGAGGCATGGAGTAGGAGAGGATTTGCCCAAAGCTACACAGACTCAGGTCAGAAGCTCTCTAAAATCTTTCAATCCAAAGCATCCATCTCCCCAATGGGGAAAATGAGGCACAGAGAGAGCCATGGTTTGCCCAAAGCCACACAGCATAGTCCATGGCACAGAGAGGCTGAAGTCCAAGGGGCCTCTGGTGTCCACAGCCAAACGCAGCAACCCGAATCCACAGAGGCTGAGACCCCCAGAAGCAAGGGGACAGGCTGGCAGTCTAGGAAAGGGAGGGCAAACGTCCGGGTTCCATCCGGGGCTTGCTACTCAGCAGCCATGTGACCTTGGACAAGGGCCCTCACAACTCTGAGCCTCGGTTTCCTCGTATGTAAAATAGGGCCAGCCCCTCCCCCATTACTGCTGCCCCCAGGGTCAGCGATAACAGGATGACAGGGGCATGGGTGAGGATGACTGGCGCAGCGCGTGGCACCTGCTCGCCTTTGCTCACACAGCGGGCAGTCCCACCCTGGATCTTGAGGGCTGAACAGGCGTTCACCAGACGGACAGAGGAGAAGGAATATTCCAGGCAAAAGGAACAGCATGCGCAAGGATCAGGAGGCATGAGCAGCGGGACACATTGAGGGATGTGGAAAGCTTGCCTCCTTGGCCAGGCCTGTGGGCTCTCCGTGACGGATTCCTCTCCCCTCTAGAACACCCCAAATCAAACTCCCCAAACCTTACCTGCTCCAAGGAGAGGCCCCCCCGCCCCCCGCGGCCCAGCCCGCACCTCCAACCATCAGCTGCCCACCTCCCAGGGAGGTTGCTCACCACCCTTACCTGCAGTAGCTCACTGTCCTTCCTCTGACGGGCAGCCCCTCTCCTGGGGCCATCTTTCGGGGACCCCAGCCTACCTCTACCCACCCTTGGCCTGGCCTGGGGTAGCCCACTCCCCACCACACTGCCTCCCTCCCTGGCCTCCAGAATGCACTGGGTCCTGCGTGTAGCTGGCACTCGAAGTGGAATCACAAACCAGAAGGGCGGAGGGGAGCTAACAGGAAAGAGTGGGGAGAAGACGACGGAGGGGTTGGCTTAAAGGGTGGGATGCAGGATGAGAGGGGGGGCTGGAGACCACACACAGGGGCAGTGGGGGAAGCACATGCAGAGAGCAGCCCCCAGCCTCAGCGAAGCATCCCCCTCCACCTGGCCTCGGTACACACCTGACATCCACCTTCCTCCTAAGGGCCAGCGAGAGAGAAGCAGAGAGAGGGAGAGGCTGAGGTGCGAAGGCAGGGCCCGGGACGAGGGAGGACAGAGGTGGGGGTCTAGGGAGGGCCACCACCCACCAAGAGCGGAGGGCCCTGCGGGATCTGCACTGCCCTCTGCCGGCAGCTCTGGGTATAGCTGGGTCCACGCCCCCAGTGCATTCTCCCGGCGTGCCACTCACGTGTTGTTGACAATCTGCAGCCGCTCCCCTTTCTTGAAGGACAGGTCAGTCTCTGTCCGTGACTCATAGTCATAGAGGGCCACAAAGGTGGTCACCCCACCTGCAGAGAGGGACGTGAGGTGTCAGAGCCCTGGGGCTGGGGTAGGAGACTGCCTGCCTCAGCCACCTGCCTAACCCTGAGAAGTGGCACACTGCGTCCCCGCGAGGGAGCGAGGGGCGGCAGGCAGGCTAGGTGCTCCCTGCCTGGCATGTCCCATCGACACAAGCAGAAGCCCCGGAGAACAGGCGTCCTGCTCTGCTCAGGCCCCAGGCAGTGGGGACTCTGCCTCTGTGTATGTGTCCTTGGAAGCTCTGGGTATCTGGGCCGAGCTGCAAGGCCCGTCCCCTCAGAGTCTCTCCTCACCCACAGCTGCTCCTTGGACTCTTGCAGCCCACCCTCTGTGGCCTAAGGCCCCCCAATGCTTCTCAAATGAACAAATGGTGTGTGGCTGCTTCAGGCAGAAGTGGGCAGCCTGTCCAAGGGTCGCCTGGGGTGGGCCGTGGGGCCGGGCACCCTAGCCTCTGTCTGCATCCCGTGTGCAAGCAATAACTGGAGGTGCACAGCCGCGTCTGAGGGTGCGAGGCTGTAGGCACACCTGTATCCTTGGGTGTTGCACTGCGGGTGTCTGGCCTAGTTGTGTGTCCAGGAGCACAGTGGACATTTCCACGGTGTCTCCACTCAGTGTGGGCACATGCCCAATGTGGGCGCATATCATGGCTGGGTCTGGCCATGAGAGGTGCCTGTGTGGGTGTGCAGCTGCGCGTGTGGCTGGGTCTGAGTCTGAGCATGGTGTTTGCACGTGTGGGTGTGCAGCCGTGCGTGTGGCTGGGTCTGAGCGTGGGCTGTGCCCGTGGGGGTGTGCAGCCGTGCGTGTGGCTCGGTCTAGGCGTAGGATTTGCACGAGTGGGTGTGTAGCCGTGCACTCATCTGGCAGGAGCGTGAGTCACCCAGCTCAGCCCCTCGGCGACAGGGCTGCGGCACCTCGCAGCGCCAACAGAGGGCGCAGGGGCGCACTCGGGCCACCGCACCGCACAGTCGGAGACAAAGGCTGTGGGCGGGAGGCTGCAGCTAGGCGGTCCAGGGCGGTCCTTCCCTCTGGACTTCGGGGTCCCCTACAGCCCTCTCCTTCGGAACCCGTTATGCCATGAACTCGGCAGCCTCCAAAGGGACAGGAACCCCGCTTTCCAGTTTACAAGTCCTACCCCACTCTCAGTCTCCGGTAAACCAAGCCCCGGGAGCCCAGAGAGGGTGCACCTCAGCCCAGAGACACACAGCAAGGGCGAGAGCCGACCTGCCAGAGGCCCCGCCCTCTGCGGGGAGGTGACGGTGTCCGAGGAGTTGAAGCCTCCAAAGAGCTTGGGCTCAGCGGCCGCCGTGGCTACGAAGGCAGCGCTGGGCCCTCGGTGGCCGTCGGCGGAGGCGGGCTTGCTCGGTGTCTGCGAAGCCGGGAAGGCGCCCCCCGCCCCGTGCACGTTCTCGGCAGGCTCCAGGCTGCGGCGCCGCTGGCTGGCGTCTTTGGGCTTGCTCTTGTTGCTGCCCATGGTCCTGGCTGGGGGCGACAGAAGACCCTGAGGTAGAGGAGAGCCTCTGGGAGCAGACAAGCACCCCACCCACTCAGCGGGTAGGGAAACAGGTCCTGAGAAGGGGAAGAGCCAGCCTGGGAGAGCTGGCCTCAGGGTTTCTTCACTTGTTGGCACCTTTGGACCGAGCTACGGAGAGAAGACACGCCAGTCCGAAGCTCTGACCTCCGCTACCCAAAGTCCGTTTCAGTCTTTCGTGCGCAGGGACACTGAGTCATATCTGTGTCCCCAGCACATAGGGGGCTCACTCAAGTTTGACCAGTTGTCTAACACGGGGTAGGGTGGGGTGGGGTGTGCTAAACGTGGTGATCGAGGCAACAGTAGAGTATGTGGCCTGAAGAAGGGATGGCCACCGGGCCTTCCCTCCAGCCACAGGACCTCTGCGAACTGTTCCCTGACAGCTTCCCCAGGACAGATCAGTAGCACCCCGTCAACACTCAGCTTCCCGGGTTGGGGAGACGGCTCAGCAGGTTGAGGTCAGCAGGTAGCCACAACCTCAATTCAATCCCCAGGACCCACACGGTGGAAAGAGGGGTGCGAGAAACGGTCCTGCAAGTTATCCTCTGATTTCTGACCTTCACACATGCCACGGCTCACACACACACGACTCCCGATAAGCACACAGAATGAATAAATAAAGCGCGATAAAAATGTTTCCAGTCACTCCCTTTAGGAGGGGGCCTCCAGATCCTTTCATGAGCCCCCTGACTACTGTACCCGCCCTTGGTTACATGCAACCCTCTTCTTTTAAATCCTATAATTGTTCACTGCTGTGCAGAGTGAGGTACACAACAGGTGCTTAATAAACAGCCAAGTGGATGATGAGTGAGGAGAGAAGCCTGAGTTCAAAGATGAAGCCCAAAGTTTGGGAGGTCCTGGGACCAGGACACACAGAGAGATCCATGTTGAAGGCTCCATGGCATCCAATACCCTGCTACCCTCCTCCACATCTGTGCCCAAGCCAGGAGGCTGGGCTGGGGCTCCCCTCTCTCATCTCCGCTCACCTGGGGGGCAGCAGGGCTACCCCAGCGGGTCTGGGCAGCAGCCTGGAGGCTTGGCACAAATACCAGCTGTGGTGTCCGGGGTCTTGACCTAGAGACCTTGCTCCACCTCTCTTGCTGTGTGTCCCTAGGCGAGTGGCTCCCCTTCTCTGGGCCTCAACGTCCGCATCTGCAGAGCCTCTGTGGGGATGTGAACATGGACACTGTTAGGGCTCTCACCCTGAGATCATCAGAAGCCTCCCCTTGCCAAAATGCCCGTTGTCCTTCCAAAGATCCTGGGAACGAGAGAAAGGAGGTGGCACAGTGGTCCGGAAGGCTCAGAAGCCAGCTCCCCAGTTCTGGCCTCAGCTGACTAGTCTACACTGGTATGAGACATCATCCCCTATGCCATTTCTTCCCTTTATGTGACAGCTATGGCATGACCAAATGGGGCCACAGCAGGGGTTACTCTGCACACCAAGTCACTGGCATGTGCTCTGGATGTGCCGGGGGTGGGGGAAATCCCTGGGGTGCAGAAGGCCTCAGCATTAGGCCAGATCTCCTCAAAGAACAGTGACGGAACAGTCTCCTCGGTTGTCCTCAGTACCAAGCCCAGCTCTGTGGCTCCTGCCCACCAGGACCTGGGTACAGCAGCCTGTCCTTTACTCTCAGAGCTGTGGAGGTTCACACTGGGGACGTGGGACTGGGGAGACCTGCCCAATGGCCCAAGGGATCATCAGAGACTCCTGAGGGCCAGGCCAGCAGTGGACAGTAAGGGAGGGCCTGTTTCCAGGTCACAGTGCCCATCAGTACTCACAGACCCTGTTCTGAGGGGTCTGCTGATCAATGGGTTTCCCTACAGCCTGGCTTGCTAGAAGCCAACCCAGTTGGCCCCCGCAACCCCCGGGAAGTTGTATAGTCCTTAGCTAACAGTTCCAGAAGGATTTTAAGAGACAATGCAAAATATAAAACAGATTTTAAAATAAAATCTATTTACCATATACAAAGAATTGTCTGGAAGCAAGAGCTTTCTTTGGAATGATCACAGCAGTGTATAGTGTGCCCCCTGTCATTGGAAGGGGGTCAGGAATGTCTCTCGGGAGATGTGCCTGAAGGGAGGGGGAGAACCAGCCCCCGGAAGATGTATGCCCCATCTTTTGAGGAGCTAGAACACGGGTATAGGCCCTGCACTTGAGACCTTACACTAACCAAGGGGAACCCCCACCCGCCCCGAGTATACAGAAAAGTAAAGTGGGGACCTTGAAGGCAAATCCAAGGGGGCCTGGGCCACAGGTCGCAATGCTGGCTGGTGTGTGAGTAGGAGCTGTCTGTGGAAGAGGTCTGTGGTTAATGCTGGTTATACAAACACCAGGTATCTGAAGAGGCAGCAAGGTTGGGAGCCAGCCCAGGAGTGGGCTGCGGCAGATGAGCAGGCGACACTCCGCAGCCTGAGTCTGAGGGCGAACAGAGAGACAGGGAAATCAAGGGATTGTGGGAAAGGAAAAGAACCTCTCACACAGACTATCTAAGTCTCTCTTTAGCCGAGAGTTAATAACTCCAGCACAACTAAAGCTTGCAGAGAGGCTGCCCACATAGACAATGTCCCTTCTTTGTAGAGGTATTTCCAATAAGAAGCTAAAGCAGGGTCGGCTCAGCCCTTTAAAGATGGCTCAGCCAGCCAAGGCCACTGTGGAGCCGACAACCAGAGATCCAGCCATAGAACCACAGGAGGAGGGGCTCCCAAGAGTGTCTTCTGACCTCCACATGCTCGCGGTGGCGTGCTTATGCCCACACTCACGCATATCCTACACACACAATAATAAATATATACTGAACCAGCAACGAACCACGGTGATGGCCCAAGATTGTGTGACCTTTGAGTGTGACCTTTCTCCATTTCCAGCTAAACCTGCCATTTTCTCGGAATCTCCAAACCCCATTTACAGTCAAAGGCCCCATGTTCCGTCTGTGTGGCCCAAGGTTTCACCATCATACTGGAATCCTCCCCAAGGTGTACAGAGGCACCCTACGATCTCACCTGGGATGGAAACAGGACTAGCAAGGTGACCCAGCGGTTAAGAGCACAGGTTCAGATCCCAGCACTCACGTGACAAGCCAGGCATCTGGCAAATGCCTGTAACTCTGGGATGGAGGGACCCAATGCCCTCTTCCAGCCTCCTAGCACAAAGGCATATGCCCCTGCACACACCTGTTCACATACACGCACACAAAATAATAAATCTTTTCTTTTTAAGAGAAAAAGGGGACTGGGTATAGTGGTACACGCCTTTAATCCCAGCACTCAGGAGGCAGAAGCAGGTGGATCTCTGTAGGTTCAAAGCTAGCTTGCTCTACACAGTGACTTCAAGGCCAACCAGGGCTACATAGTGAGACCTTGCCTGAGAAAGAAAGAGAGTTGAGTCAGGCAAAGAAAAAGGAAAAGAGGCAGGTCCCTTAGAAACCCCACGAGCAGCATAATTCCAAAAGCTCCAAAATCCCATACAGCTAGAGCTGAGACCGGGGACCCTTCAGAGGCTCCACCATCACCTGTGCATCCTGCCCTTTTCGTACGCTCCACTCTTCCTGTTAAATCCCATGTTTACATCTGTGTCTGTGTGTGCGCTCGAGGTGTGCATGCTTCTGTGCATATGTGCGGTGTACACTCACCAGCACATGCACACCCGGAAGCCAGATGCTGGCAGGAGGGGGGCTTCCTCGGCTGCTTCTTCACCTTATCTTTTCCAGACAGGCTCTCCCACAGCCCAGGCTGACCCTGAACTTGCTAAGTAGCTGAGGATAGCCTCCTGATCTGCCAAGCTCTGTTTATCCTGTTGGAAAGGGAACCCAGGGCCTTTGTATGCGGGGCAAGCGCTCTACCAACTGGGCTACCTCCTTAGCCCTAAATTCTTTTCTTCTTTTTTCAAAATGATTGTTTTTATTTTATGTGCATCGGTGTCTTGCCTGCATGTATGTCTGTGTGAGGGAGTCAGTTCCCTGGAACTGGAGTTACAGACAGTTGTGAGCTGCTGCCATGTGGGTGCTGGGAACTGAACCTGGGTCCTCTGGAAGAGCAGCGAATGCTCTTAACTGCTGAGCCATCTCTTTAGCTCCCCACCCCCCAAACTCTTCCTTAAATAAACTCAACTCTGCTTTATACCGACTCATCCTGGAATTCTTTTCTGCAGCGCTACATGAGTGGAGATCTCTGAAAAGCACCCTGCAGGCTGCTGCAGGCGGCAGTGTGGAACTTCTGTGCAGGTCCACAGGGATAGACGAGAGCAGCACCGGAGACGGAGGGCCTGTACTGGCCTCGAAGCACGGTGACCAGCCCAAGTGGACTTGGGAATTGCTGTCTATGAGGGGGCAATGGACATCAAGCTCCTTGGACACCAGGCTCCCTCTCAGCAGCACCCAGGACAGACAGGCCGCTACCAGCTGCTCTGGAAACATTTGACTGAGCGCAGCCTCACAAAACTGTGCCCTGCTTAGTCACTGAGAGGGCCACATTACAGAGACCGAGGATTGCTGGGCGTCAGTGTCCAAACCCACCAGAAGCTGGGTCCCGCTCTAAGCTCTTGGCAAACACTGGATTCTCATGAGCATCTTGGATGTGGGTGTTAAGAGCATCCTTAGTTCACTGATGGGGAGGCCCAGGCACAGAGAAGTTGAAGAACCTGCCTGAAGTCACACAGCAAGAGTGAAAAGGTGAGGGTGACTGCTAAGAGTCACACAGGTCAGGCAGGGAAAAGAGCTCCTCGAGGGGACCGGTGGGAACTCAGGGCGCCCCAGGACCTCTCTCTCTCTCTCTCTCTCTTTCTCCCTCCCTCCCTCCAGTAGTTGAGGAGTACACCAACAAGGCCTTCAGCAGTTGCTTTTTTTTGGGGGGGGGGGGTGGAGGGACATACGGGGTGGAGTTGAGGCTCCCTTTGGAGGGTATCTCTCCTGGAACTCAGTCCCAGACCTCAGGCTCCCTGGAGTAGGGGTGTGACATCTGCCCAGGCACCATGAGTCACCCTTTTGAGGGGGCCCCCCATCTCTTCCGCCACTTGAAAGCTACGAAGGAGAGATAGGTCGCTGAGGGCCAAAGGAAAGCAGCGGAGGATGTGAACTGGGGGGCCTGAGGTCCCAAGAGGAAGGTGGCCCTTTCCCGTGGGTCGAGTGCCTGACCACAGGCTCCTGATTAACTCCACACCCCCTGCCACATCCCAGTACCCATAGACCAGGGCCTGCCGAAGCCAGCATCTCCATAAGCCTGCCCCCACCCCCTGTGAAGCTCAGCCTGTCACCAAATACTTGCAGAGCGCTGGCTCTGGGAGAGCCTGGTCTAGCTGCTGCAGCATGGAACCCTGAGGAAACTCCAGAACCTTCTTCCTCCAATATAACCTGACCCAACCCAGCCCCATCCCTCAAGCCAGGGCCCTGCCACCCTCAAAGACACAGTCATCGTATCCCCTCATGCCCACCCTAAAGCCAGAGGCATCTCTACAAATCACATAGGGTTAATGATCTCCACAGAAAACCAGTAATAACTGGGTGTCCATCGGGGGCTCAAAAGAAACAACAGGGGGCTGGAGAGATGGCTCAGTGGCTAAGAACACTGGCTGTTCTTCCAGAGGACCTGGGTTCAATTCCCAGCACCCACATGACAGCCTATAACTGCCTGTAACTCTACCTCCAGGGGATCTGACAGCCTCACACAAACATATATGCAGGCAAAATACCAATGTACATAAAATAAATAAACCATTTTTTTAAAAAAGAAACAACAGCCTCATCACCCTGAGGACACTGGGGAGCACCAGAGTTCAGTATAGTTTGGAAAGATGCTCCTGCCTCACTGTCAAAGTAGAGAGAAAGATGTAAAGATTATGGTCTCCTGATGGCAGGGAACTATCTCCACTGGCATCGTGGAGCCTTGCTTTTCTCATCTGGAAAGTGGGGTCAATCTCACCAGCTACCTACCCTACAGGGCTGGTGAGGGATTGAGATGACCCGGGCCCTGGGCCCTGTGCTGCCCACAGCAAACAAGAGCTACTACTGCTGTAGTAAGACTGGTTTGTGCATGTGTGTGTGCAGATGTATGCACACGTGCTCAAGGCTTAGAGAACATTCTGGAAGAATCCCCAAGTCTTCACAATGTTTTATCTGACAAGGGGTAGGACCGGAAAAGGGAAATCTCCTTCCTACTTTATATCCTGTGTCAGGTGACATCTGGAAGTTACTTTCTCATGGTAATAACTATTATCTGCAGTGCTAGGGATGGAACCTGAGGACCTGTGCTCACTAGGCAAGTAGCCCGGGACCACTGAGAACTTAAGAACGTTTGAGAGTACTGCACAATCTCCCTGTACTAAGGCCTAAGTGGCTGGCTCAGGGTCCACTGATCTGCTCTGGGTACGGCCCTCACCGCCCAGCCTCCCACTGCCCAGGACTCCACACTCCTTCTCTGGGAGGTTCACAAGAAGAGGTTCACCTGTTCTCAGACTGAGGGAGGCCAGGTGAGGCTGGGGCATGGCTTTGCATCTAACTGAATTTCTCCACAAGTCATGGTGCCCTCCCAGTTTTCCTCTTGTCAAATGGGCATGGGCTGGGGTATGATTCAGTGGAGGGTGCTCGCCTATACACATGAGCCCCCACTTCCATCATCAATCAAAACAAGCAAACGAAGAGATGGATGGATGGATGGATGGATGGATGGCCGGACGGACGGACAGATGGACAGATGGATAGATGGGTGGGTGGACAGACAGACAGCCGGATGGACAGACAGACAGGGCTCATAATAAGCCTAACATCTGGAGCTAAAGAGTCCACGTGACAGGATAGAATTGGTTTCTGATAAACACTGTCCTCACAGAGAACAGAGAAGTAGTACAAGAGGGGCTGGCGGGGCCTTGAATGCCAACACAAAGCTGGGTACTTACAAGGGATTCCCATTGTCCCTACAGCATAGCCAAGTAGAGGCTACGGTTGCACCCCTCAAAGATGAGACCAAGGTTCAGAGAAGCCAGAGCCTGGCCCAAGGCAACAGAGGAAATAAAGGGTGCAGACATGCCCCTGGACTCTGTCCAACATGCAGAGGGTCCCCATTGCCCAAGGTACCACAGGAGTCAAAGAGTGATCACAGGCCTGGGGCTACAATGCCAAGGGGCAGGTGCCAGCTCACACTCCTAGGCACACAGACTAGGCAGGCCTCAGTTTACCCCTCCAAAATTGAAATGGCATGATTGTTCCTGCTTAATCGAGCATGTTGTAGGGAAGATTCAGAGTAGTGGTGTTTGCACAGGCCTCAGCAGGCAGGAAGTGACAAGTGTCTGCTGATACCGCCATTTCTGTCTTGACCTCTGACCTCTTTTGATTGTTGTCACCATCGGACAAAGACCTCCTAAAGTCTCCCCAAGCACCAAGGGACAGACTAGGAAAGGAATCTGAGAGTCACAGTCTATAGACAATATGGAGGCCAGAGAGAACAAGAGAAAACATTCTAGAGACCAGAGAAATGGCTCAGTGGTTAAAAGTGTATACTGCTCCTGCAGAGGCCCCACATTCAGTTCCCAGCACCTCCATTTAGAGAGCTCAGAGACACCTGTAACCCCAGTTCCGGGACCTCCATGGGCACTGGCACTAAAGTACACAGACACCCATACACAGACACACACATACACATAACTAAAATATAATACACATCTTAAAAAAGAATACACTGAAATCAGTCACATACAAAATGTGTAAAGTAGGCTAAGCTGTCATCTGAAAGTCAGTAACATATTCACACATCATTAGTGTTCAATGTGAAATGAAGGAAAGCTTAGCATTATAAATATAAATAAAGGTTTTATTCCCATAAAACCTTCAAGTTGAGCACAAACCCTGTAAAAACCCTAGTGAGATGCCAGGCAAGGTTGTGATTGCCTTTAATCTCAGGACTCAGAAGGCTGAAGCAAGTGGATCTCTGTGAGTTCAATGCTAACCTGGTCACATAGTGAGTTCCAGGCCAATCAGGGCTATATAGTAAGAGCCTGTCTCCAAAAGTCAAACAAACCAACAAATTAAAAACAAAAACAAAAACCTAATGGACTTGTTGTGGTGGTGCACACCTTTCATCCCAGCACTTGGGAGGCAGAGACAGATGGATCTCTGTGAGTTCAAGGCCAGCCTGGTCTACAAAGTAAGTTCCAGGACAGCCAAGGCTACATAGTAAGACCCTGTCTCAAAAAAAAAGACCCTAATGGGATTTATAAAATACATTTTTATTTTTATTTTGCATATACAAGTATTTGCTTTCGTGTACATATGTTCACCTTGCTGTGCTTTTTGCCCAAAGAGGCCAGAAAAGGACATTGGGTCCCTGGGGCCTGGAATACAGGCAGTTCTGAGCCACCATGCGGGAGCTGGAAACTAACCCCAGGTTCTCCATAAGAGCAGCCAGTGCTCTTAACTACTGGGCCATCTTTCTAGGCCTGAATTTTTTTCTTTTTCTTTTAGTGAGTCAATTTTCTTGTTGTTGCTTTTGGTTTTGTGTTTTTGTTTGGAGACAGGTTTTTCTTCGAAGCCCTGGCTGTCCTGGAACTTAGACCAGGACAGTGCTGGGTTCCCAAGTGTGCCTCCATGCTTAGCTACGGTCTAAGTTTTTATGTGGACTGATATATCTTCTTTTTCAAAAGAAACTTAAGTCTTTAAAATATTACTTAGGCTAGGCATGGTGGTGCACACCTTTAATCCTAGCACTTGGGAGGTAGAGGCAGACAGATCTCTGTGAGTTTGAGACCAACCTAGTCTACAGATCAAGTTCCAGGACAGCCAGGGCTACATAGAGAAACCCTGTCTCAAAAAAACAAACAAACAACAACAACAAAAAAACAAAAAAACCCACCAAACTCTGCCTGGCTTGTTAAACAAATTTAAATTAGAAAAAAAAAATGTTTGCAACTCATATGATAGACAAGAGTTTTTTCTTAATATATAAAGAGCTCACACAAGATAAAAAAAAATAAGCTCAGTCAGTTCACAGGAAAAGCAAACTGAAAGAGCTGTAAACACACCACAAGACTCAACAGACAGACACAAGCCGAACCTCACTGGGCACCCAGCAACAGCGGAGTCCACAGGCTCTTCAAGTGTGCATGGAACATTCTCCAAGTCAGACCATGTGCTGTGCCATAAAGCAAGGCTCAGTAAATTTAAAAGAAATGAAATCACACAAAGCGTGTTTCCAGCCCTGGCAGAGCAGAATAAATCAATAACAGAAAGTGATCGGGGACCTCAAAGGTGAAAACTACTGAGGAAGAAGACACTGAAATAATTAGAAAATACTTAGAAAAGAAAATGAAAACACAGCATAGCAAGATTCTGAATGCACTAAACAGGGAACTTCAAGAGGACTTTGCAGCTTAAATGTCTCTGCCAGAAAAGGGAGGTCGACACAATATGCTGACCTACCACCGTCTAAACAAACCAAACTCGGGGTAAGCAAAATGAAAGAAATAATAAAGCTCCGTGTGGAATTGACAGAGCAGAGAAGAGCGAGAAGAATCCACAAAAGCAAGTTAGTGCTTTTGAAAGATCAACAATACAGTTCTAATAGCTACTGATCAAGGAAGAAAGAGAAGACTCACACTACCCAGGCCGGAGTGAAAGCAGATCATCAAAACCCTGAAAGAAATAAAATACGCAGGGTGTGGTGACGCATACCTGTAATCCCTGGACTCTGGAAGCTGAAGCAAGAGGATGGCAAGCTTGAGGGTAGCCTGAGCTACATAATGAAAATGCACTAGAAGGGTAGGGGAGACTCAAGCATCAGGGTCACCGTCAGAGGACAGCTTGTGGACGTCAACTCTCTCCCTCTACCATGTGGGTCCCGGGAATTGAACTCATCCACTGAGCCACCTTGCTGGCCCTAAGTCAGCACATTTTTTATTTGTGCATGTCTGTGCCTGCATGTATGCATGCCACCCATGTGCTGGTGTCCATGGAAGCCAAAAGAGGGTGTCAGATCCCCTGGAGCTGGGGTTGTAGGTGGTCATACGCCTCCCAATATGGGAACAAGAAATCAAATTCAGATCCTCTTAGAAGAGTAGCACACATTACTAACCACTGACTCATCTCTCCAGTCCCTGAATTAGTCATTTTAAAACTTCCCTTAAAAAGGCCCAGGCCAAGTCAGGTAGTAGTGGCATATACCTTCAATACCAGCATTAGAGAGCAAGCGAATCTCTGTGAGTTCAAGGCCAGCCTGGTCTACAGAGCTAATTCTAGGACAGCCAGGTTTACACAGAGAAACCCTGTCTAAAAAAAAAAAAAAAAGAAAAGAAAAGAAAGAGAAAGAAAAGAAAGAAAGAGGCCCAGATTGCTTCACTTCCCTTGACCTTAGCCGAATGACTGGGAGACTTCAGTGGTGGACTGGACCAGATAATCAGGGAGTGTTAAGGCCAGTTCTCCATCAGAGCACATCTCCAATTCACTCCATGAAGCCAGTGCTCCCTTACACTGGAATGCCATAAAGACATCATGGGCAAATAACAAACTGACATCTCAGAATCTGGAGGTAAAAACTGTCCACAGATAACAAGCAAACTTCCTCTGGACACATAGGGGAAAATCTGTGCCAGGCCAAATGTCTCTTTATCCCAGGGTGCACGTTTGGTTTCATTTCTAAAAGCCGGTGACTAACACACCACCCTACAGAACAAACCCACATGATGATCTCAACGTGGGGTGATCTAAACACACACGGAAAAGATGTCTGATAGAACCCCACACCCTTTCACCACAAAACACACACACAAAAGCAGTGGGCCCTACCTGAGATTCCAACAGTCAGAAAGCGGAGGGAGAAAGAGCACCGGTTTTGAGGCTACCCTGGGCAACGTGAGGCTCTATCGAAGAATCGGGGAACGGGAGGAGGAAGTGAGAGAGGAGGATGAGAGAGAGGAAGAGATGGGGAAGATGGACGGGGCAAGTGGGGCACTACCTTACCTGACAGAGGGCGTCTAGAAAAGCCACAGCTCTCACGTGGTGTTAATGGTGACAGACAGCAAAGCCCAGACAGACGTCCCCAGCAGCACTTCCGTTTGAAACTGTACTCGGGGCTCCAGCCAGGGCAGCTGAGGAGGAAAGTAACATACAACACACTCAGGCTAAGAAAGAAGGTGCCAAGTTACCTCTACTTGCAGACGACACAGTTGGTTTGCTTGTTGGTTTTCTTTTGAGACAGTCTCAGGTAGCCCAGGATGGCTTTGAGCTCCAAGGCTGGCTCCTAACTGATTGTCCTACCTCCATCTCCTAAATTCTGGGATTACAGGCATGTACCGCCACGCTGGGCCAACATGATTCGTACAGAGAAAACTCTAAGGATTCTACTAAAATCTCAGAACTAGTGAGTGAGCTCAGGAAGGTTGAACATTACAGAATCAACGTGTAAAAACGCGGTGGGTGAGATGGATAGCTGCGAGGGTAAAGGTGCCTGCCACCAAGCCACACATCCTGACTGATTCCCCAGGACCCACGTGGTGCAAGGAGAGAACCAACTCCCAAAAGCTGTCCTCTGACCTCCACTTACATGCCGTGGCACACGTGTGCACACACAAAATAAAAAATTTTAAAAACCTTTTTTAATTGAGCTTGGAGTGTGGCTCAGTGGTACAGTGCTCACAGCTTGCACACGGCCTTGAGTTTCATCCTCAGCCCCACAAAATACAGAAACTAGACACTAGCAACCAATACATTTCTAGACACTAGCAACTAATAAACCAAAAATGAAAATAAGAAAAGGATATCCCATAACATCAAAGAATCTAGAACAAGATCAACAAAAGAAAGGTAAGACCTGCCGGGCGGTGGTGGCGCACACCTTTAATCCCAGCACTCGGGAGGCAGAGGTAGGAGGATCTCTATGAGTTCGAGGCCAGCCTGGGCTACAAAGTGAGTTCTAGGAAAGGCGCAAAACCACACAGAGAAACCCTGTCTCGAAAAACCAAAAAAAAAAAAAAAAAAAAAAAAAAAAAAAGAAAGGTAAGACCTAAGCTCCCAAAAGCTACAAACTTGCTGTAAGAAGTTAAAGAGCTAATGAAAGGAAAGCCACCCTGTTCACAGGTCATGAGAGCAAATACTGGTCCGACGGCAACGTGGGCTGGGGGTGCTGTCAGCAAGACACCTGCCATACAACCATGTAGACCTGAGTTTGAGCCCCAGCACCCAGTGCCTGTAATCCCAACCCAGCACCCACTGCCTGTAAGCCCAGCCCAGCACCCAGTGCCTGTAAGCCCAGCCCAGCACCCACTGCATGTGAGCCCAGCCCAGCACCCACTGCATGTAAGCCCAGCCCAGTACTCACTGCATGTAAGCCCAGCCCAGCACCCACTGCCTGTAATCCCAGCCCAGCACCCACTGCATGTAAGCCCAGCCCAGCACCCAGTGCTTGTAATCCCAGCCCAGCACCCACTGCCTGTAATCCCAGCCCAGCACCCAGTGCCTGTAATCCCAGCCCAGCACCCACTGCCTGTAAGCCCAGCCCAGCACCCAGTGCCTGTAAGCCCAGCCCAGTACTCACTGCATGTAAACCCAGCCCAGCACCCACTGCCTGTAATCCCAGCACAGCACCCAGTGCATGTAAGCCCAGCCCAGCACTCACTGCCTGTAAACCCAGCCCAGCACCCACTACCTGCAAGCCCAGCCCAGCACCCACTGCATGTAAGCCCAGTCCAGCACCCACTGCATGTAAGCCCAGTCCAGCACCCAGTGCCTGTAATCCCAGCCCAGCACCAAGTGCCTGTAATCCCAGCCCAGCACCCACTGCCTGTAATCCCAGCCCAGCATCCGCTGCCTGTAATCCCAGCCCAGCACCCAGTGCCTGTAATCCCAGCCCAGCACCCACTGCCTATAATCTCAGCCCAGCACCCAGTGCCTGTAAGCCCAGCCCAGCATCCACTGCATGTAAGCCCAGCCCAGCACCCACTGCCGAAAGCCCAGCTGTGTGAAGCGGAGAAGGCAGATCCCTGCGGCTCACTTGAGCAACCTAGCCTACAGGGAGAGCCAAAAGTCAGTGAGAGAACCTGTCTCAACAAACAAAGTAGATGGCACCTGAGGAATGACATCTAAGGAGCCTCACCCCCCAACACACACACACACACACACACACACACACACACACACACACACACACACACGCACACACACACGATGGCAATACTCCCACCTGCTAAACTGAGGTGGCACAGCCCTACCAGAGTGCCAGCTGACTTCACTACAAAAACTGACAACCTGACTTAAAAATATATACGGAAAGTTGAGACATCCAGAATTGTCAAAAACCATCCTGAAACAGAAAACACAGTTGGAGGAGTTGCACTTCTCAGTTTCAAAACACACTGTAGACCTGAGGTCATCACTACAGTGTGGACTTCGACACCCCACACCTCACAACCCAACGGAACATAGCATCAGAAACACAGCTTCAGGGCTGGCAAGATGGCTCAGCGGATAATGTGATTGTATCATAAGCCTGATGGGCTCCGTTCAATCCCCAGAACACACACACAGGTAGGAGAGAACTGACTCCACAAAGCTGTTCTCTGAACTCCACGTGCGCACCAGGATGCACGCCCATACACATCCACTATTAATAACAATAGATGAACTTTTAAAAAGAAATACACACTCAAAGAGTCAGGTGACATTACAAGGGTACCAAGAGAACTCAATGGAGATAGCACAGTCTTTCAGCAAAGGCTGCCGGGGCAACTGGGAAGCCACACATGGCAGGAGAAAGCTTGGCAGTTTCCTCCAACTAGACACAAAACCAGCTTGAAATGGATCACAAGCCTGAACCTAAGAGGTGAAATGAAAAGCATGCACGAAGAAAGTTGGACACGGTGGCACACACCTGTAACCCCAGGACTTGGGAAGTGGAGTGGAGGCAGAGGCATCAGCCTCTACTACAAAGTCAAAAAAAGCAAAAAAAGAAACAAAGAAGCAAAAACTCATAAGGAAATATAAGCAAAATTTTTATGACCTTGGGTATAATGATTTCTCACACAGGACAATCAGGTACCAAGCAACAGAAGAAAAATAAGTTACTATTTATCCTAAATTAAAATCTTGATGGTCTTTCCAGAGGACACCCTTAACAAAGCAAAGAGAGGAGTCAGGAGAGGTATAGCAGGACTGGAATCCCAGCATGTGGGAGGCTGAGGCAGAAGGGTCATGAATTAGAGGCTAGCCTGAGCTACATAGTAAGGCACGTTACACCTAATGTTAATTGCTAACTAGACAGAATCTAGACTCACTAAGATGACAGGCCAGTGGGAAAGACTGTAGGAGATTATTTTGATTGCTTTATCTGAAGTGGGAGACACACCCACTGTGGGTGGCACCATTCCCTGGCTGGGATCCTGGACCGTATACGTAGACCGAGAGCTGGGCAGCAGCCCGCATTCACCCTCTCTGCCTCCTGACTATGGACGCAATGTTATCAGCTGGGTGCAGCTCCTGTACCTTGACTCCCCTGCCATGATGGACTGTGCTCTTGAACTGTGAACCAGACCCTTTCTCCTCTTGTCAGAGTGTTTTGTGACAGCAACAGGAAAAGCAACTAAGATAATCCCTGTCCAAAACATGGAAGAAGATATTTCCAAATCAGGTGACAAGGGATTTATATCTAGAAGATATAAAGAACCCTAGACCATTAAGATAGCTCAGAGAGGTAAAGGTGTTTGCTACCAAGCCCAAAGATCTGAGTTCAGCTCCCAGGACCCACATGGTAGAAAGAGCAGAACAACTCCCCAAACTGTCCTCTGACTATCACACACAGGCCATGACACTTGGGCAACACACACACACATCCCAAAGGAAAGAAAAAAAGGAAGGAAGAAAGGAAGAAAGAAAGAAAGAAAGAAAGAAAGAAAGAAAGAAAGAAAGAAAGGGAGGAAGGGAGGGAGGAAGGAAGGAAGGAAGGAAGGAAGGAAGGAAGGAAAGAAGGAAGGAAGGAAGGAAGGAAGGAAGGAAGGAAGGAAGGAAGGAAAGAAGGAAGGAAGGAAGGAAGGAAAGAAAAATCAATGTTAAAAAAAAAGTTCTGTCTGGGTGGTGGTGGTGCGCATCTTTAATCCCAGCACTTGGAGGCAGAGGCAGGTGGATCTCTGTGAGTTTGAGCCCAGCCTGGGCTACAGAGGGAGTTCTAGGACAGCTAGGGCTATTACACAGAGAAATCCTGTTTTGGGAAAACAAAAAGAAAAACAAACAATTCTAAGTCTGGAGCGATGCCTCAGTGGTTAAGATCCCTTGCTGTCCTTACAGAGGACCAGAGTTCAGTTCCCATATCAGGCAGCTCACAACCACTGGTACCCCCCAGTTCTAGGGGAACTGACAACTTCTCTGGCCTGGAGGGAACCTGTATTCATGCACACACACACACATAAATCCTGGACTGGTGGCTAAGGGGCAGAGCACTTGCTGGCATGAGTGGGGGCCTAGGTATAAACCCCAGCTCTACAAATGGACAATAATCACAGTCCAATTTAAAAATGGGCAAAGGACACAAACAGGCATTTCTCCCAAGAACCAACCTGCAGCCCACATGGACAGAAGCGCATCGCCAGCACCCACAAGAAAAGGCAAGTCAGTCATGTGAGATGCTGTGTCCCACCCACAGAACATCTGTCATCAGAAAGGCAGCCAGCACCAAGCACTGTCAAGAACATGGGCACTGGGACCTTCCTCTATAGGTGCATCGCTTGATGCCCCCACTTGGAAAAAGTCTGGCCTTCCTTTAAAAGGTTCCATAGAGACTTACCACGCCATTCAGGAAGTCCACTCCCAGGTACACATCAGCAGCAATTACAAGACACAATCACACAAAAACCCACACCGCACACAGGGCAGCACTCACTGTGGCCTCACACTGAAACAACCCAACGCCCATCAACTGACGAACTTGTGAGCAGAATGTGCACCTGCTGGGTACAGCCAGGGGAGTAACACTGGGCTTAGGGCTCACTGCTGTGCCCACCCACTCGGAAAGTCTAACTTTCTCCTCTTTCCATCTCCCATGGCTTGGCACTCGGGCACTACTGGGCATCCTTACTCCATCTGAAGCATTCCCTAACTCCATTAGGCTGGCTGCAGATGTCCATCACAGAGCCCACCTGGATTCCTGCCCTCCAACTCAGGAAGCCATGATTTTCCCTTATTCTTATCCATCTCCCTCCTGCTGGCACCTGAGGTCTTCAGTCTGCCTATCCTGTTGTTTTTCTCTCAAACGCCAATAAAATTGCCCTCTGGTTTCAAAATAAAATGAATACATCAGAGGGACATGGTAACTTCCATGTCCATCACAGCAGTATTCATAATAGCCAAGAAACAGCCCAATATCTACCAATCAATGAGTAAAAAAAGGAGGAAGCTCTGTCATTTGAATCAACACAGACAGAACTGGAGGACATGTGGGAAGTGAAATATGTCAGGTACCAAAAGTCCCACCTGATCTCACTCACATGTGGAGCCTCAAAAAGTTACTATCAGGAGCTGGAGAGGCAGCAGTTAAAAGTATTTGCTGCTCTTGCAGAGGACCCAAGTTCAGTTCCCAGCATCCATATGGTGATTCACAACCATCTGTAACTCCAGCTCCAGAGAATGATGCCCTCTTCTGGCCACCTCAGGAATCTGCACTCACAAACACATGCACACACACATACACATATTTAAAATAAAAATAAATGTTTTGTTTTAAATGTTGACATCATGAGAAATGGCTCAGTGGTTAGGAGCACTGGCTGCTCTTCTAGAGGTTCTGGTTCCAATTCCCAGCACTCACATGGCAGTTCACAGCAGTCTATAACTGTAGTCCTATGAGATTCAATGCCTTCTTCTGGAATACAGATATATACATGCAGATAAAACATCTATATACATAAAATAAATAAAAATATTTTTTAAAGAAGTGTTGAGTGGCACACGCCTTCAATCCCAGCACTCGGGAGGCAGAGGCAGGCAGATCTCTGTGAGTTCGAGGCCAGCCTGGGACACAGAGTGAGTTCCAGGACAGGCTCCAAAATTACACAGAGAAACCCTGTCTCGAAAAACCAAATAAAGAAAGAAGTGTTGAAATCACAGATGCTGTGATAGAACAGTGTTTACCAGAGGATGAGGAGGAAAGAGAAAATAAGGGGATGGGAAAGATAGATCAGTGTGCAGAATGTTCTAGGACTAAGGTCCCTGTGTGCCTGTCACTGAACAGCTGGGTGTCAACAGGTAACAACACACTGCCCATTTCAAAAAGCCACAAGGAGTGATTCTGAATGTTCTCACACAGAGAAACGCGCGTATGCGCGCGCACACACACACACACACACACACACACACACACTGAGGCTTAGGATGGAGCAATTGCCTAGCAGGTGTGAGAGAAGGTTCTATCTCAGCACAGAATCAACCAATCAATCACGTTATCCATAAACAATTTTATGTAAATCTAAAGATATTTTTACTACATTTCATGCTTTGAGATTTATTTATTATTTTATGCGAGTGTTTTGCTTGCATGTATATCTGTGCACCTTGTGCACACCTTGCACTTAAGGAGGGCAGAAGAGGGAGCTGGATCTCCTGAAATTGGAGCTACAGGTGGTTGTTAGCCATCATGTGGGTGCTGGGAATTGAACCCAGGTCCTTTGGAAGAGCAGCCAGTGCTCATAACCACTGAGCCATCTCTCCAGCCTCTACAGTTTGTGTGTATGTGGCGGGGGGGAAGGGGGGATGCTCCTGCCACTGTGTGCACGTGGAGGTCAGAGGACAACTTGGAAGAGTTAGTTCTCTCCTACATGTGGGCCCCGGGGAGCACACTCAGGTTGTCAGCCTTGGTGACAAGCTTCTTTACCCATGGAGCCATTTCGCCAGCCCTCAAAAACATTTTTTTTTTTTTAACAGTTGAGCAACTTTACCACCAGCATTTATTTGCATAGTCCTTTTTTACATACGTCATCTATAAAAGCATTGAAAACAATATCTATAGGATTTTAAGAGGTAACTTTAAGTAATACTATGGAATATTTTTATAAAATTTTAACAGGAGGATACTTTTTTACAGATCTTTTTTTTAATTTATTTTAATTTATTTTGCAATACAATTCAGTTCTACATATCAGCCACGGATTCCCTTGTTCTCCCCCCTCCCGTCCCCCTCACCTTCGCCCCCAACCCCCCCCCCCCCCATTCCCATCTCCTCCAGGGCAAAGCCTTCCCCACAGACTGAGATCAACCTGGTAGACTCAGTCCAGGTAGGTCTAGTCCCCTCCTCCCAGGCCGAGCCAAACAATCCTGCATAGGCCCCAGGTTTCAAACAGTAAAGCACAGGGACAAATAGCCAAATGAATGGAAACACATGAACTATGAACCAATGGCTGAGGGGTCCCCACTGGATCAGGCCCTCCGAATAGGTGAGACAGTTGATTGGCTTGATCTGTTTGGGAGGCATCCAGGCAGTGGGACCAGATCTTGTGCTCATTGCATGAGTTGGCTGTTCAAAAACATTTTAATGTGTTTGAAATAGATCTATGTGGGGTCTGGGGAGATGGCTCGGTGGGTAAAGTGTCTGCTATGAAAGCATGAGGAGGACCTGAGTTCAGATGCCCGGCACTATATAAAGCCGGGCATGGCGGCACATGCCTGTGACCCCAGGGATGGAGGCAGTGACAGGCAGATGGCGGGGACTTTCTGACCTTGTGTAGCTAAGACAGTGAGAGGCAGGCTCAGTGACAGACACTATCTCAAAAAATAAGATGGTACATGCGTGATTGAGGAAGCCGTCAAATCCAGTCTCCAAGAACGCATGCACACCCACACACCCACTCAGAGAGAGACAGAGGTCAGAGACAGACAGACAGACAGAGGGCATATCCAAACAACGAAATATTATTTGATAAGAGGAAGTCTTGGCACAGCTGGATACATGATGCCCCAACTAAGCAGATCTTGAAAATATTATGCTAAGTGAACGGAGACAATCAACTCTGATGAGACCATGTGATGTACCCCTTCAAAAGGATTAATGCCATGGGAATTTATCTTATATCATTGTGATTTTTTTTTTTTTTTTTTTTTTGGTTTTTCGAGACAGGGTTTCTCTGTGTAGCTTTGCGCCTTTCCTGGGACTCACTTGGTAGCCCAGGCTGGCCTCGAACTCACAGAGATCCGCCTGGCTCTGCCTCCTGAGTGCTGGGATTAAAGGCGTGCGCCGCCACCACCGCCCGGCTCATTGTGATTTTTTTTAAAGTTATTCGGGAAATCAGTGTTCACCCAAGAGATTGGCAAACTGATACTTCTATAATTCAGCCTCAAATCCAGTAACATCTCCAGTCTGGTAGGAGGGAGGGGAACCAGGAAAGGTAGCACCCACAGCTACTGTTTCTCCAAGAGACACTCTGTTAACACTACCCAAATTAAAACTGCAGAGTTATACATGAGTTCATGACCATTCTGGGCTACATAGTGAGCGGAAGGCCAGCCAAGGCTACAGTAAGTTGTAAGTCAGCCTGGGTTACACAGTCAGTTGGAAGTGATCCTGTGCTTTATAGTAAGTTGGGCTACCCAGCCAGTTAGAGGTTAGCCTGGGCTACAGTTAGTTCACAGCCAGCCTAGACCACATGAAACCCACCCCCCTGAGTCAGAAACTGACATTTACCCAGCTTACCTGCCTCCGATCAGATCCTGGCTCAGCCTGCCATGGTTGCACAGGCCACTCGGTGCTCTCGGTCTCCGTATTCTGTCCTGCAGAAGGATGTTTGTCAGTGACATCTCCACATGGATGTGGTAAGCCACAGTCTCTGCCAGCGATCAATGTTACTATGGACACCAGGTGACTGTCCTAGTCACCCAGAGCCTTAGAGGGGGTGTGCGTGCGTGCGTGCGTGCGAGAGCAGCAGAGAGCAGGCAGGCTTCCTGCAGAGGCAGCCCCACGAAGGGCTGCAGGGAGAAGGGTCCCCACAGTAGGGATGGAGTCTCTGGCAAAGGGGGTCTTTCAGTCACCCATCCCTGAATGGTCACCCAGCTGGCTGCAGCCAAGGGATGGGGCACACAAAGGAAGAACCAGAGAGGGCGCTGTGACCAGCAGAGCTTTCCCCAGCCCCCACCCCACAGATCAGGAGAGGGACTGTTCAAAGTCACCTAGCACTCTCAGCCCTCCCTCCTCTCCCCTAACCCAGAGGACAAACCCCAGAATCTATCTAAATTGGGGGCTCTCAGAGGAGGGTGACTCCCAGGGACAGACACCATGCTAAACAGTACACTCCATGCATGGATCCAGGATGCTCCACCCAACCCGTGTGGTCAGCTCCTTTCTGTAGATGAGCAAGCTGGAGCACAAAGAGGTTTACAGCAGCTAAGAGACAGCATTAGAAAGCAAGCGTGGATTGTCTGGGATCCACAGTCTCCTATACTCCAGGGACCATCCCATGGTGACTAGCCTGCGTCTGCCATTGTCCATTCTCCCTTGGGCTGTTCCCAGCCAGGTCAGGACACCAGCAGCACCACTGAGCACTGGGAAAGCGGGCATGTCTGCCATGTAGGAATGAGTAGGAGGTGGCAGGTAGATTGGGCAGTGCAGGGGTCCCCACAGGCATCTACTCAGCCAGGTCAAGGGAGCATCATGGTTTGGGGTTTGGTGTCATTCTTGGGGGCAGCACCCTAACCCACAGGCTGCGTCGGCAAGGGACCTCCCTCGGACCTTCACTGCCAGCTCCCCAGTTCTCCCAGGCCCTGGGCACAGGGACAGACACACAGCCATATCTGTCTGCAGAGCTGCCAGGAAATACTCAAAGAAGCTAAGTCAGGTGCCTGGGCCACCATCTGAGGTCCCAGCTATCTTCCAGCCCTCTTCCCAAGGTCACATGTCGCAGCTGACTTCATGGGGAGCCTTAAGCTCATGGGCCAGCTCATTTTCCCAAAGGGGAACAGAGACCAGACAGAAAGAGGGGTACACACCACAGGCCCCAGGAGCCAGGCCGCCACAGCCTCCCAGACAGAGGGGCGTGGCACCAGGAGCCTGTGGGACCAAAGGATGGGCTCCCAGCTGACATTCTGACAGGTCCCAGCAGTGGCCTCCTGTTGTGGGTCAAAGGACCCGGGAGGGCATCACCCATCTCACAGGAGGGATCCTCCCAGCAGCATTCTTGAGGGGAAGCTCCCTGACTCTGTCTTTAGCGTTACCATGGGAACTGCTTGGGTTGCCGTCCACAAGCAGCTTAACAATGTGGAAAGGATGAAGGACTAAGGAAATATGTGCAACAGCAGTGATGACTGAGACTTACTTAGCATCTACTGAATACCCCCACGGGGCCTCATATAGCCCAGGCTGGCCTCAAACTCACTACGCAGCTGAGGATAACCTTGAAGTTCCAACTCCTGCCTTCACGTCCCAAATTCAGCTTACACGGTGGTGGGGACTGAACCCAGGGCCTTGAGTAAGCACTCTCTCACTCAGCGGCACCCCCAGCACCTTTCATGAGTTTTCTTGAGATAAGAGTCATGCTAAGTAGCACTGGGTAGCCTAGAATTCAGAATGTAGATCTGGCTGACCCTGAATTCAGAGATCCACCTGCCTCTGCCTCCCTCCTAAGTCCTGGAATTAAAGGTGTGTGCCACCATACCAGTCCTATGTGTCATTTTCCCCCCTTTTTCAAGACAGGATTCCTCTGTATAGCCTTGCCTATCCTCACTCTGTAGACCAGCCTGGCCTTGAACTCACCGAGATCCTCCTGCCTCTGCCTCCCAAGTGCTAAGATCAAAGAAAGTTGTGCGCAAGCACTGCCTGGCCCTTTGTGTGATTCTTCAGCCCATTTTACAGATGAGAACAGGTAAGTCTAAGGTCCCATCCTGTGATAGCTGGTGACTCCTGTGACAAGCCCCCAGATTTTTCCTACAGCAGGCTGCCTCCAGGGGCTGCAAAAGGCTCTAAGAGCCTGCAGCTGGGCTGGTCTTTCCTGGAACCCAGCTCAGACTCCTGGGAAGACAGGAGCAGTGAGGCGGGGACAGAGCCTCCTATAAGAGCTCACACCACCCAGAATGGAGCCCTCAGCAGCCTGCGGCCTCATGGTTTTACATCTGAAGACAGGGCTCGGGAGACTTCCTGGGGGCCAAGAAACCCTTCCTTTCCCTTCCTTTTCATGCTGTCCCAGAAAAAGGCAAGCAGGGGTGGCAGGGGTGGCTAGAGCCGTCCCAACTTAGTTGAGGAGGCACTGGCTCAAGGCCTAAGGGACACCCCAAGATGGTTTATGAATGAGTTCAGGGAGGTCCCCATCACTGTGTGACCCTAGGCAGGCCACACTTCCTCTGGGCCTCAGCCAGTATCTGGGCACGGTCTCTGACAAGCTCAGGATGAGGGAGTGACCTTCGTGGGATGTGGAGGCAACAAGTTCCAATCTTTCCCCAGCCTCTCCAAGGTCATCTGGGCAGCCTCTCCCCACTGGCAGCAGGCGGATGGGCCCTGAGGGGGGCTGCCAGCCGGCCCCTGCCCACGGTGCCCGCTGTTCCCTGCCAACAGCTCTGGTTGCTTCTCGAGTCTGGGAACACAGTGCCCCCTCCTCCCCGCCCACACCCAGGTGGCATCTCCCTTGGGGACATGGGTGGGCAGGAACACCAAGTGGCCAGGCCCCACAGCACTAGCAGTCCTAAGCTCCACTCCCACCCCTTGGTCCAAAGGTGCCATCTCCTTTCCCTTTCCATGAACTGAGGACAAGGTATTGAACATGAGTGGGGGCAGTGGTCAGCAAGATGGTCCAAACACGCCCCTGCCTGCTGGGGGCTTGCTCCATCTCTCTCCACCCCCTCCCATTACTTCACCCCTAAATGATTCTCCAGCTTCCGGGCCTTTGCACATGCTGCTTCCTCCTGAGGGGCTGATGACGGTCAGTTCCCAACCTCACCTGTCCTTACCCAGGTGAAAAGAGGTGCTCCTCTTTATCTGGGCTAACAGAGCCCTCCCTCAACATGAGGATTAAGAGCAGAACCACCTTGGTTCAAAACCCAGCTCCAACCCTTCCTTACTGTGTGACCTTGGCACAGTTTCTCTACCTCTCTGTGCCTGTTTCCTCTCCTGTATAATCAGGATACACAAACAGCCTACTTTAAAGAAAGGCCATGAGAATAAAGTAAGTTCCTGTCTGTGGAGCCCTGAGAATAGGACCTAGAGCCCAGCAAGCATGCTCGGTGTATCTGCTGCCTATCAGAGCAGTGGCTACTGGGGGGTGGGGGGCACCTACCGAGCGCTAGGCCCCGGGCTTAGTGTGGCCACTCAGCACAGCAGGGAGGCTGCCCATATAACCCACATCAACCTCACCAGCAAACTGTACCAGGGGGAGGGGGAGGCCACTGGTAGGAAGGAACGGTGGGCTTTGGGTAGACTACAGATGCGTGGCTATGCAGAAATATGTACACTCGACGTGGGACACTGGAGATCTACTTTATCACGACATGAGAGAGAGCAAGGGAAGGGCTAGGGGCCAAGGGCTCTGCTGTGGCTCCTCGATACAGAAAGAAGATGGCTACAATGAACAGTGAACTATGCCTGAGTACTCCAGTACTCAGTACCCAAGTACTCCAAGCAGACAGCTATCTGTTCCTCGCCAGCATGTACTGCAGCCCCACACCACTTGCAGCCCACAGACCACCCTGGGCACCAGCTCTGCCCCTCAGAGCCTCCTGCCTTCTTCCACCTCCTTTTCTACCCTGTTCCCCAGACTCTTGATGATGCTCCAACACTCCAAGCATGGCCCTGTCTCGGGGCCTTTGCAATGGCATTCCCTCCCTAGGTTCTCTTCCTGAAAGCTGTAAGCCTACCCTTCTCCCAATGCCAGCCAGTCTTCAGTGTGAGCACCTTCCTGGCTGCCCACCCGTTTCCCCTCCCCGTTTTATGTAGGGTCCACAGCACTTGGCTCCCTCTAGCAGACCATGCGCACTGATCCCTTGTTTGCTGCTGTTCTGGCCGCCCTGTGGGTCAACAAACTGCAAAGGCAGGGACTGTGTCCAGCTGGTTCTCTGATGTGTCTCCAGCCTCCAGAACACTGTCCAGTGCATAGAAGTGCCCAGTGTACATGGCTGGATGATGGATGGATGCTTGGATGCATAGATGACTGCATGGATGGATGCGTGGAAGGATGCATGCATGGATGGATGGATCCATGGATAGATGGATGATGGATGGATGCATGGATAGATGGATGGTGGTGGATGGATGGATGCATGGATTGATGCATGGATAGATGGATGATGGATGGATGCATGGATAGATGGATGGTGGTGGATGGATGATGCATGGATGGATGGATGATGGTGGATGCATGGATGGATGGATACATGGATAGATGGATGATGGTGGATAGATGGATGCATGGATAGTAGGTGGATGCATGGACAGGTAGGAGGATGGATTGGTAGATGGATGGGTGAAGATGACTAGGTAGGTGGATGAATGAAGGACAGACAGGTAGGTGAGTGGGCAGATATGCACATGGATGGACCCCCCTAAGGGATAGGTAGGTGGATGAATAGGTAAACAGGTGGACAGATGGATGGATGGATGGATGGACAAGAAGATGGCAGGGTGGGGATAGAAGAGTGGATAGACAGTAGGTAGACAAGTGGGTGGGTAGTTAGGGGGATGGATGGGCCCAACTTAGAGCCTCCCAGGAAGGAGAGGTAGCCTAAACCACAGGTCTATTCATCCCAGAGGCTGAGCCCCATCCCCTGCTCTCCATGCACCCTGAACTGCACGAGTTCCCAGCAGAGACTCTGACCACCCAGCTTACACAGGCAAAGTAAAATATAAAGCAGCTCCCGTCCCAGGCCCCACCCAGCACAGGCCTGGGCCAGGAACTGGGTGGGAGGTGGGGGAGGTGTCTGCCAAGTGAGTAAGGAGTGAGCAGGAGTGCATGGGGAGGAGGGGAGCGGGCAGATCCAAGGGCCACAGCAGTCAGAACATGCCTGGTCCTGCATTCCCAGTACAAGCATGCTGGGGGCTGTCACGCCTCAAACCGGCTCTGCCAGTGCCGCTGGGCAGAGTGCCTGCAGGCTCCAGCTGGCCCTGGCAAAGGTGGAGGGGGTGGTGCTTTGGGACCCAGGACCTGCAGCCTGGGAAGACACAAGCTAAGCAAGAGGAAAATGAGGCTCACACCGCAAGCCTGGTGCAGACACACTGGTCCCTGTTGCTCTCTTCTGGACTTCAGCCCCTGACCTGGGCCATGAAGAACAAGATCCCTTCCCACTAGGCTGTGTCCTAAGCCTGGACGTCCAAAGTGTCCACACTGCAGCCCTCAGGCCATAGCACCCCAGGCCAGCTATGAATGCAACCTAACACAAAGTTGTAACTTGCTTAAAACAAGATCCATCTCCCTCCCCCCCACCACCACCGCCGCCCCGTTTTGTTTTGTTTATGTAACTCAAGAGTCCCTGGAGCTTGAACCATATAGATGACAACATTGTGTCGCAATGTCAAGAAGCTGGGAACCTGGCTTCCAGGATGAAGGAGGGCAAGGCCAGGAAGTGAGTGGAGCCTGAGCAGGGCAGGGCAGGGCGAGCTGGGCCCTGGGGCTAGGCAGTTAAGTGACTGAGCTAAGAACGCTGTCCGGTTCTGCCAGGCTAGGGGGCCTTCTGCAAACCGTGGAGCCCTTCTGGGCTGTTTCTCCATGTGGAAAGAGGCTTTGGGCTCTGATTCCAAGAACCTTCAACCCCAAGGTGTTGAGAGATCCAAAAGAAACTCCAGCCTTGCTCCAAAGCCCAGCTGTGGACGGGCAGGCCCTCACACCCCAGACACTGACTGAGGCTTCCCCACAGCACTATGAGGGAGAGACTGTTAACAGCAGAAGAAACTGGGGCTCAGTTCATACAGCAGGTTGGAGTCAAGCTTTCCCCAGCCTAGAGGCATACTGAGCAGTCTCCACTTCCCAAGACAAGAAATGGGTATACTTTTAAATTGCTGGCTGGGACTTGGGGACCAGGGTCTGTATTCTCTAAAGCCATAGATCCCCTAGGCCTTGACAGCCCAAATCCAGCCCGCCCTGCTTGTGATCCTGGCCATGGAGAAGGCACACTCAGCCTCCGTTTCCTGTCTTCAGTAGCCCGGTTCCAAACCTTGTCAATCCCAGCTCCAAACACTTCCGATCCTTCTCTCATGCACCACCAAACTGGAGCAGAAAGCTTCTCAGAAACACTGATCTGAATCCTTCAGCCCTTGACCTCCCCACAGGCCCTACCCTAAAGGAAAGACCAAGTCTGTACAGGGGCCCCAATACCCTCCCGGTCACCACACCAGCCCTACCCTTCCCCTTTTCCCTCTGCTGTTCAGTCAATAGCTCTCCCTTCCCTGGAAACAGCATGCTCCTGCCTCAGGGCCCTGGCACAGGCCATTCTCTCTGCCCGGAGCTTACTCTACCCCACCCCCATCTGCATGCCTCACTCCCTCACTTCCTCTGAGTCTTCAGGGCTCATGTCCCCTACTCCAACAGGCACTTCCATGACAGCACCTCAGCCATCTCCACTCTTCCAGGCTCAGCTCAAAAGAGAGATTTTCAGGGGACTGGAGGGTCGGTCCCTCAGCCTGAGGCTCTGCATTTCTCTTTCCTGGCCTGGATCTTGGCTCTGATGGCAGCCATCTCTGGGTGAGTGCAGGGCCACTTCCACTCGCTCACAGATGGATGTTTGGTGGTTAGTGTTGTATTAAAACTAGTACACAGTGCCTGGCGGTGATGGTGGTGCCGGCTTTAATCCCAGCACTTGGGAGGCAGAGGCAGGTGGATCGCTGTGAGTTCGAGGGCAGCCTGGTCTACAGAGTGAGTTCTAGGACAGCCAGAGCAACACAGAGAAACCCTGTCTCCAAAAAAACAAACAGACGACAACAACAACAACAAAACTAACACATAGCTCGACCAGCTGGACACGTTCAGACAGAGCAGTGTGGCTAAACGCACAGGCCCAGCAAGCGGAAGATTCCTGGGGTGGAGGGATGGAAGGAAGATGGACAGATGGGAAGATGAATGGGTAAATGAACGGATGAATAGTGGACAGAAGGATAGATGCACAGAGCACCCACAGCAGGCTCAGGGTTTGCCAGGGATGCCTGGGCCCCTGAGAAATGGTCAAGACAGGGAAGAGACACTGAGCTCCCCGGCCATAATGGCAAGGCTGTGCAACCCATGGGGTTCCCACCCCCGGCCTCAGAAAACTCCTTCTCCCAGGGGATGGGGTGTAGAGGAGAGGCAGACAGCTCTGCTCCCCAGGGCGGGGGCTCCCACGCTCCATCTGTCTCCCCACAAAGGGGCTTTGTCCTTGGAACTGAGAACCTAGGGCGCCCGGAAGCTGCCCCTTGGCAGCTCAGCAAGGCTTCGGCTCTGAGCCAGGTTCTCCCAGGACTGTACAACACTGGACACAGTCCTCCAGAGGATAGTCTCCATTTCTGTGGGGGGAGAAACTGAGGCTCAGGAAGGCAAAATCACTTAGTCAAGCTCTCCCCAGCTGGAATCAAAGTGAGGCTTCCAAGCCAGGCCTGTTGGGTCCCACAGTAGATAGCTCCCAGACCACGCGGAGCTCAAGAGAGGGTGGACTGTGCCCCGGGAGGCTCACTCAAAAGAAAGGAGGCTGGAACCTGGACCAGAGCCCAGCCCAGGTGCCTGTGGAACCCACCACTGGATCCCCCCATTTCCTGAGGGGCAGTGTGACCAAGAGATGCTGTAAGAGGGGACTGTGGCAAGCCTCCCTGCTCCCCCACCCCACCCAGGCTCTTGCTATTCCCACTCAGCAGAGTTCCCTGGGCCACTGCAGGGAGGCCACACTGCCTGAGTCCGGCACGACCCGCCGTAGCCCTCCCACCTCATAAGGCTGTGTGTAAACACTTCAGCATTACGCTTGGGGTGTCCACAGAGGGCACCAGGTCCAAACCTCAGCTCCCAGTGCTCAGAAGGAGCTTGCACGCTGTACCATCCGGCCCTGATCAGGCTCCTCCTCAACCAGCCGCTGTCCTCCACCCAGTGAGGGGCTTTGATCCCTGTTTTGAATCCCACCCAGCCCTTCTTCCTCCTCTACCCTCCACCCCCTACGCCTGCCCTGCTCCCATCACTCTAAGACAACAGAGTCTGGGTGTGCTGGAATAACCAAGGCCCCTTCTTAGTACCTATGCATGACCACAGCCCCAGGTTATGCACACGCACACGCACACACACACGCACACACACACACTTTGGTCCCTGGGTTCCCTCTGCCTAGCATGCCCTCACTCCTCTCTTTCTCCAACGACCTCTTGCTCACCCTTTAAGTCCTAGGTGTCACCTCCGGGAAGTCCTCCCAGCATTATTAGGCTGCCATTATTCCTGTGGTACCTAGCTCACAGTAGAGCAACCATCAGGGTCTGTACTTAGCTCCCCAGAACATTGCTCCCAGAGAGTCCCAGAGCAGTCCCCAAGACTGATCAAGTTGTCCTGTCCTCCCAAGTCCATCTCCTCTCGGAGCCCGGGAGCGGCCGCCCGTGCGTCACCTCACCCCACCAGGTGGGCATCCCATCACTGGCTCAGACACCATCAGTTACCAATCAGCGCCCTGGCAGGCAGCCCCAAAGGCAGGCAACCCCAAAGGCAGCCAAGGCCTGTTCTGACCGTGATGCCCATGGATCTAAGGTGTGGGCAGAGTGGGTGGAGGGGGAGCTGCCTGCAAATGGCCAACTGGTAACCAAACCCACATTGCTTCTAAAACTAGGGCACAGGATTGAAACGGGAACAGCAGAATTATCCCCAAATAGAATGGTGGCTCATCTGGTTCCGGGCTTTTGGAACACCTGGAGGGGTGGGGGTGGGGAGCAGGAGGCAACTCTTGCAGTGGGGGCCCACCCAACCCACAACCTTCCCCCCTTGGATCCCAGGCTGCCTCACCTGCAAGTCTTGGATCACACCATCCTCTGCCTGGGACAATCTCCCCTTCCTGCCCCTCGACCTCAACCACTGAGGGAAAACTTCCTAAAGCTGTAAGGTATTTAGAGAGGAGGCGCTTGTCATCTTCCAGCTAACCCAAGAGACATGCCTGCCTCTCGACATGGACAAGGAAGAAGCCATTTTCTTGGGCTTCCAGCAGAGGCAAGTGGAACAGGGCCAGCTGATTCAGCCTTCTCTGGGGACTAGGGACAGCTCAGAACAAAGTCCACAGGGCACACCCTGGCCATCGAATACTTAGAAGGAACCTCCCAATGTCACCCCTCAGTGCTATGTGACCCCAGGGAAGTCACTTTACCTCTCTGATCCATCTAGGAACTCACAGGAAGGCAAACTCAAGACTCGGAAGCGTGGGGGTGTTCTAGCTACCCAAGCAGGGAGAGCCAAGCAGAGGCCATTCTCCTTAGCTGTCAAATGAAGTTGCTCACTGGGTTCTGCCTCCCTCACAGCCCTGCTGGGCTGCACAGGTAACTACACACAAGTGCTTTGTGAACTATAAAGTGCTATATCGTTGGGAGTGATAATTACCACACATTTCCTTAGAGGCAGAGAAAACCAGCCTAGAGTCAGGACTTGCCACCTCAGACAGAGCTGGAGCCTTGAAGGACAGCAGAGAAAGGGGAGGACCAGAGATACTTTAGCTGCTAGAGGCCTTGGGCAACAGTGGGGTACCCAGTCAGGTGTAATGGTGGATCCTGTAATTCCAACTCTCAGAGAAAACTGAGGCAGGAAGATTACTGCTGCCAGTCTGGGCTACAAGATGAGTGAGTGCCAAGTCAGTCTAGGCTATATAGCAAGACCTCTCTCTCTCTCTCTCTCTCTCTCACACACACACACACACACACACACACACACACACACACACACCTGCCCAATAAAAGAGGACCTTCCCGGGAGTGGAGAACCTGTATAGCCAAAGGCATGGACACCCAACTATCTAGACAAACATGAAACCAGCCAGTGGCTGAAAGCGCCTGCAGGGTAACCCACAACAGAGATGCATGGGGGAAGGGAGGCTGGGGCGAAGGAAGGAACTCTGTCCCAACAGGTGATTTCTCCAGGACCTATGCAGAGCTCGGACCCTTCTATGAGCCTCTCCTTGCCACCACAAGGAAAGTGCAGCTTGTACCCTGGCCATGTGGACCAGCATGCGGAGCACCCACTGCCCAGATGGCAGATACCTCATAGAAAGGGCTCCACAAGTAAGGGGAGTCTTGGGCACTGGAGGTCATGGGATGGATATGTGATCAGGTTCTAGGAGGGGCAGGGAGAGGCGGGAGCAAGCTTTGGAGTAGCTACACGGAGCTGGCAGGTCCCAATCGATGCAATCCCTCCTAGATGCGTAGGGCAAGACAACCAGAAACCAAGGTAGCCAGTGCCAGCCCTGAGGGTTCCCGGATCAATTTGCCTTTCTGCCTCACCACAGAATCACCTTCCCTCATAGCTTCAAAAGCACCCTGAATGGGCCCTGTGCCCAAGCACTGGACATATACTAGCATGCCCGACAGTCAGGCCATCCTCTCACAGCTATACTAGAGCTACACATATTGGGGAAACTGAGGCACAGAGCAGTTATTTTTCCCCACAAACAGATGCAACAAACAGGTCTCTATGCCAGGATGCAAACCCAGAGCCAATTGCCTCCCTAGGATCTCCTACTCCAGGAGACCACGCACCTGGACCATTCAATATCCACCAGCCACATTACAGGCCCAGGAAGTCAGGGAACTCATACTCTGCCTAAGAAAGATGTCAGCCACACTGGGGTCACAGGGACATTCAGCAGGAATCAGATATCCACAGTCATCCAGACTGCAGAAGTCCATGCTCATATCTCACTTTCTGGATGACTACAGCCACAGTCCTTTGCTTCTCGGGGACCCTGCTCATCTTCCACATAATAGGAATAAAAGCTCCACCCACTCCAGGATAAGGAACAGATACGGTGGGTCACTCTGCTGTGGCCCAGCTTTGGAGAACACAGTGTGTGGATTCTGACATCAGATAAAGCCAAGTGGAGGCCACAAGTTGGACAGAGTGGCCTGAGAGAAGCTACCAGCCTCCAGCAAGACCACCATGCCTCCTGGTGCCACGCCAGCCCTGTTTCCAACCACCAATGTCAGATTCGATCGTGCTGGCTGCACAGTCCAGCAGGCCCAAGGACACCTAAGGACCCATGGCTACCATCACCAATAGTTGGCAGACACCCCACCCATCCTGAACACCCACCCGACTCCAGCTAGGACCCTGACTCAGGTTCTCAAGCATGGGAAGAGCTCCATGACGAAGACACGGAGGACCAGAACAGGAAGAGATATACCACAATCTTTCAATTTCTTCTCGCTTCCTGCTTCTCCTTTCTAGAACTCCTTTGAGTAGTCCTAGGGGAAGTCACTCGCCCCGAGTCCCATAGCAACGAGTGGAGAGATGGGGGTTCTGGCTTCCTGCTCTGGGTTCTCCCTCATTGCCTGGCCCTCTCTCTAGTCAGGCCATCTGACAGTGTTGTGGTCATGGGCAGGCTGGCTGGTGGGGACAGTCCTACATCAAAAGATATTAGCATTTTCTTCCTAGCTTGGCTAACATGCCCTGGGTCTGTCTCCCTTACGTCCCCCACAATGAAGGAGAAGGTCTGAATAGATCAGGAATGACAAACTCATGGCGCATAGACGATGCTTGCTAATCTTCTGCCCAGAGCAGACATTACTAATCTATCACAGCACTGTCTCCCATGAAGCCAACACCGGACGTCAGAACGCTCAACACAGCACTTCAGTTTGTGGAACTGGAAGTCAGAACTTCTTGTCTGAGCCAGAGAAGGGAAAATATATATAATGTACAAAAAAAAATCAGTAGATTAAGCTACTGGGATTACCTTAGCAAAGAGGCTGTGATTTGACTCAGGGCTCACCAGTGGGATGAGGCCTTGAGCAATAGGTCTCCCTCTCTGAGAGCAGTGAGGCAGAGCCAGCTCCAGTGAAGGCCTGTGGGATCCCAGCCTCTCCTTGGCCCTGTCAGCTGCAAGTCCATTTTACAGCTCCAGCCTTGTGTCCCAGGACCAGGACCAGCTGCTAGAGGAGGCGAGACTTCGGCCCATGTCTGGTTCTAACCTGCTCACATTTAGTAAGCCCTGAATGTGTTAGGTACCCCATGTCCATCTTCTTGGGACATCGAGGCAGCCATGAGTCAGTCCTACTTCATGGATGAAGAAACTGAGGCCCCTCAAAGGTGATGACCTCTCCCCAGAAAACCAGAGAGGTTTTTCCCGGAGAGGTGAAAGGTATATGAGAGGCCCAAAGGGCTGTGAAGTCTGGAGGACCACAGAGGGGCAGAAGGACCTCAAACTGAGGCTGTGGCTCACAATGGGGCCTCCACACAGGGTCTCTGCGGGTTTCTGAGACTCCAGTAGCGCCACTCCTGAATGCGGAGTTCAGAGCTCTACAGCCCACCCCTGGATGTCACCTGGGAAACCCTAGGCAAGTGGTCTTTTCTCTCTAGGTCTTAACAACAGTTTACATCCAGAAAGCTAGACCATCTCATGTGCACAACCCCCAGTTCAGCTTTCCGGCACAGAGAGTACAGGGCTCACGGTCACCCAGCACACTGATGTCCTTTATCAACATCCTCTTCTAGACAAGCTCTGCCCAAACTGAGACCTTCACATTCATGCCATCACTCAAGGCCATGGCCACAGGGATGGCAAGGCTGAGCCCAGAGATACCAACAGGCTTCCAATGCCACATACAGCCAACGGGTCCCATTTTCTGGGTATTTAGTAGTGTCAGGCACAGGGCCTTCTCTCAACCCTAGCTGGAAAGGGGGAGATTGTTGGTCCTCGTTTTTAATGAAGAAGCCAAGACCCAGAAAGACACAACGAAGGACCCAAAGATACACAGCAAATGGGACAGTCAGCAGTTAGAACTTGAACTCAGGCCTATCAGACGCACAAGATGATCTCCGGTTTCCTGACTGACCATCCTTGTCCTCCAGCTCACTCACAAGCCCCCCCCCCCCACACACACACACAGCACTGTGCTTCCTGATCCCTGGTTCTCACCGCCTCTTGGCTTCATGGGTTGAACTCCTACTGTACCTTCAGAGCCTAGCCTCATACACTGCCTCCTCTTGAGACCTGAGCAGACCCCCACAGAATACTGGAGGCCATCCTATACATCTATTCCATTAGCTCTGGGCCTTGGCCTCCAGAAGCTGGTTCACACAGCTCCCTGTGTAAAAATGGAGGACAAGAGCCTTCTCAAGGCTTCTGGGAGCCCTCACAGAGACCAGCCCTACTGATAGCAGGCTGTGATTGACAGTCCTCTCTCACGGCTCTCCCCTTGTTTCTCCACAACAGGCATACACTCCCCCAACCTCAGGGCCTTTGCACATACATCTCCCTCTGCCTGGGGCACCTTCCCCTAGCTTCATGCCCAGTTCCCTCCTACACCCTTCCTTCCAAGATTCCTCTGTTCCCTAGGCCCTGCCCTTATCACAGCCATGATTATATACTCATTTATCTGGCCACTTGGCTTATCCTCCATAGTCCAGTTTCTAGGAGCCAAGGACCTGTTCACAGTTTCCCAGCAAGTCCCCAGGCAGATGACCTTCTGAGCAGAGAGGAAGAACACTGGCCCAGCTGCACTCTTGGCTAGCTGGCCACTGCTTCCTGCAGCTCAAACCCCTCCTCCAGGAAGCCCCACAAAGCTATTCACCAAAGTTCACAGGCCCTAGCACATAGTAAGTGCTCAATGAACAAAGACAGCTGAGGACCTGATGGAGAGCAGGGACAAACGTCATTTAACCAAGTCCTCCCTGGACCCTGGGGTTTTAGAGGACCCAGACAAGCCCCATCCCCACCGGGGTAAAAGCTCAAGCAGGAGGCAGCCTGTGTGCTGGAGGCTGGGGGTGGGGGGGAACGGGTCACAACAGGAAACAGGAGAGGATGGGGTGGGAGAGATAGGGTTGCCCTAAGGCTGGAAGAACACGGATGAACATGAGATGGGGGGTGCTCCTATCACTCATTCTCAGTGTGTACCCCAGGATGTAGGCAGGCGGTCAGCTGAGAGCGGTGACACACTGTAAGTCACTCACTTCCCCTTGTGGAAAGGCCACCTCACCGGGACACACCCCATCTCCACTTATGGCTCTGCCAGGTTGGGGGGGATATGGGAGGAGCCTTTTCCAACAATGCCTTGTGCCTGACCCCAAACTACACAGCTTTCGGGTGTCCCTGCTGGTTAAAGGGCAGCCAGCCAGCTCCTCTGAAGTCTAGGCTCCGGTTCCAGCTGCAGACTGAGCTAGCCCCAGGTGGAGTTCAGTGGACTTCAGCATCTCTGGTCATCGTGGCTCCATCTGATGTATCTGTCCGTCCTGTGGTGCCGCGGCTAGCACCAGGGCCTTGGGCACTCGAAGCCTGTGCTCTACCACTGAGTTCCCTCACAACCCAGTTGATCATTCCTCTCTGACAGGACTGAGGCCAATGAGAACTACATTCACACAGCTGTGGGCCGCTGGAGGATGCCCCGCTATTTCGTTCTGGCGGGGCTCTAGGGCACCCTTTGAGGCACAGAGCTACCCTCTTCTGCAGGCGGCTGTACCACAAGCACCCCAGGCATCTTGAGCAGGCTCCAGGATGGGACTCATTTATTGAGTTCCCCGTCTCCATGTATGCCAACTCCTCAGCTGCAGAAGCGCGGGGAATAGTCACCTGAGGACCCTGTCCCTGGCGTGAAGGGTCCAAGGGGCTGCCCCCAGCTCAAATCACGCAGAAAAACAAGAGACTTAGATGCCTGGACTCACAAATCTGGAAAGAGCCCCCACCCCCCACCCCCGCGCGCACCCCGCCCCCATGCCCACCTTGGAAACTGAATCTGACTTCCACCCAGGTGAACCCGTCACCATTGCCTTTATTGGGCAGTTTGTGAGGCTGGAAAGATCTTGTTCAGGGCCTCATAAGCCTCACATGCCTCTGCCCACTTTTCTCCCTCTGAATACCCCAGAGGTTTAAAGGTTACCCAGGGGTGAGCCCCCTCTGTTCACGCCACCCTTCAACCAGCTCAGCAGTCCTGGCCAGGCCCACCCATCACTGAGGAGGACCTTGGCTCAGAAAGCGAAGGCAGTTGTCCCCAAGACACACAGCATGACAAGTGGTGGTCGGTCCTAGTAGGGGACACAAACTCACCTCCAGTACCTGCCCGGGTGGGCAAGCGGACCTAGCGGTGGTAGTGAAACCCCAAAACTTTTGCCAACTTCTGAGCCGGCCGGTCGCTGGGCCTGAGCTGGGGCGAGGCTGGGGGGCTGGGGGTGGCCGAGGACAGAGTGGCCCAGTCTCTTCCAGGCCAGGAGCACCAGGCCCTAACCGAGGCCCCGAGACCCAAGGAGGTCGTGTGGCCGGCAGGGCACCCAGTCCTTCAGGGTCCACCCCACCCCCACCACCCACTCCGGGCCGGGGGCGCAGGGCCCCGCAGCCGCGATCGCGGGCGGCGCCGATCGGCCGGGTTTTCAGATGTGGCCTAACCGGGCCGGGGAGTCCGCGGCCGAGGGTCCCCACGCGCCGGTGCCCCCCGCGCCCCGCCCGGCCTTCCCCGCGCATCCCAACAAAAGGCCGCGCCGGGCAGGTCGCGGGCCGCGGCGGGGAGTGGGCAGGGCGGGAGCCCGCAGCGGGGCGCGGGGCCGGCGGGGCGGGGGCGCTCACCTGCGCGGCGGCCGCGGGCTCCGAACGCGCCCGGGCGGACCCCAACGGGGCGCGCGGCGCTGGCGGGCGGCGGCCTGGCCGCTCCGGCGGGGCGGCCGGGTGGATTCCGGGCCGGGAGAGACAGACCTAGAGAAAGGGAGGAGGAGGAGGCAGCGGCGGCGGCGGCGGCGGCGGCGAGGGGGAGGGAGCGCGCGGGAGGAGGGGCCGCGGTCGCGGCGAGCCGGAGAAAGAAGGAAGCGCGGACCCGGGCCCCGCCGGCGACCCGGGGGACCTGCTGCGCGAGCCGGGCCCGCGCCTCCCGCACCCAGCCCCCTCCCCGCAGCTCCGCCCGCGGGGGCGCCCTCCACGCCACGCGCCTGGCTCGGCCGCCCGGGACCACGTTAGGGTTGCACCCTAGCTACCTGAGCTACGCACCGATGGCAAGCACTGTCTTCCAGACACGGAAACTGAGGCACTGGTTGCACCAGCCTTGCCCTGAGTGCCTTTAAACGGAGACTGGGTTCAGAAGGGCAGAGTGAGGAGGAGAGGCAGCATTATTAAAAATGTATCAAGAGGCGAAATAGTGGCTCGCCGTGTGGCCCAGGCTGGCCTTGAACTTGTGGGAGCCTCCAGCCTCTGCCTACGGAGGGAAGGGACTGCGTCAGGCCAAACCAAAATTCATTTTCAATGCATACAGAGACCATGTACATCTACTGGGCAGTGTGCAGGTAGCCAGCCACTGAGGACAGCTGGACCAGCTGGACAGGAAGTGGAGAAGGAAAATGGGACGAGGGGGGCAGGATGTGGCTTCAGGTTGGTCTCGAAGACCACTCCACACACAATCAGTCCCTGTCCAGGTTCTAGGGCTGCCCCTTAGGGACAGGCAGGGGTCCACCTTTGACTCCTCCTTTCCCCTCTACAAAGATGGGTCTGACCAGCTGTCAATCACCATCTGCCTCCATCGTCCTTTCTTGAAATTGCTCCCATCTCACAGATGGGCAACTGAGATCCAACCCAGTTAATGTGGCACCAGGCCTGAGCTTCTCCTGATTAGAGATCCCTCCTGAAGGGCAGGTTCCCTATCCTCCTAGAATGTAAGAGGCTCCAGCCTCAGGATACAATCTCTCTTCCAGGAGACCAGGAAGGAGCAAAGCTTTGAGTCAGGCTGATCTGAGTTCACATCTAGGCCAGGTAGGTGCCTCAGGGCTTGCTCAGCCCATCAGGTTCCTGTTCCAGCCCCCTCTGAAGTAGGAGTGGAGGAGCTGAAGAACTGGAGGCCGGACTGCTGAGTGTGGCCAGGGTAGCCCACTGAGGCCGAAGAGGGGATGGGGCTGATCAGGGTTCCTCATGAACAGCAGGCAAACTAGCCACTCCTGTTTGCAAGACTTGCTTAAAGATTAACGGCAGTTTCCCAGGACTCCATTCGGCAGGCCCTGGCTGGAGGAGCAGGTTTCTCCGCCCTCTTCCCCGCCAGCTAAAGAGCTGTCTAATGGCCTTTACTGGCCACACTGGGCTGGGGGAAGGGTGGATACTCTCCCTATGAGGTCCTGGAGCTGGTTCTCAGCGGCTTGCAAGAACTTATGACCGTTGTCCTTCCCAGTGCCATATTCGGTGATGTCAGACTGGTCACCTGGCATCGGCCGCAGAGGAAGTGCGTTCTACTTGGAAATGGAGAAATTTGACAAACCATGCCGTAGCTTTTTCTTCCAGAGAGTTGGCTGTTAAATATTTGCCAGCATATCACTAAATCCATTGCCAGAAGTTCAACAGAAAGGTCTGGGCGTTTCTAGAACTGAGACAAGCTTCAAAGCACAAACTTTGGACCCACAGGCTTGGGTTGAAGCCTCAACTCTGCCACTTTGCAAATAAATGAATGACCTAGAGCATGCTATCTTTCCGAGCTCAGCATGCCAAAACCCTGCAAAATGGGTAAGGAGAATACATCCTGAGAAGGCTGGCACGAGGGTACAGAGAGGTGAGGGAGGTTTGAACGGTTAAGTGCTCACAGCCTTACACAGAAGACTGGTGTTGACTGGTGTGATGCAGCCTCACACATACCTGGAGCTACCTCGCTTTGAGGGCAGAGTGACAGGCGAGGTTCTCTGAGGAAATGGCCATCACAATGGTTTCATTATTGAGCTTTCAGAGTGCTCTTTATTTTTAACCACCCCCTCTGGGCTTTTTGCTCAGACTATAACCCCCACCAGGAATGCCCACCCCTATCACCAGTCTCCCCACCCTCCCAGACCTTCAAGATCCTGGGTAAGGGCCATGTCCTCCAGGACTTGTTTCTAGACACGCCCCCGATAGAGACACCATCCAAGTCCATTCTGGGTGTGTCTGTTCCCACCCTGAGGGCAGGAACCATGGCCTGGCCTGTGTCCAGCATCTAGTGGTCACTGGTCAGTTGGCTGTGGAAAACACACTGGCATGGTCTCCACAGACTCTCTGAGAACAAGTTCCAACACTTTCTGTCACTGACTGTGACCCTTCTTCTGTGGGCCTTAGTTTACTCATCAGTCAAAAGGGAATGAGCGTCCCACCACTTTGCAGAATATGGTGGGAGGGTTGGTGGTCTGGCCTGGCAGATAAATGACTGTGTACATTACTTTGCTTTGTGTTAGTAAAACAGCAACTTACAACTTGGAGTCTGCCCATCATTATTATGAAACATCCAGGGCCAGGCTTAGAATGTCGACAGGAGCGGACCCCCAGCACCCATCACTAAGACACGGTAGGTTGTCCCCCCATCCCCAGAGAAGTCTCTCTCTGTAGCCCACACTGGCCTAACTCAAACTTCCAACAGTCCTGTCTCGGCCTCCCAGGAACAGAGGCCCATGCGGAAGCCATCTTGCCTAGCTTTGGCAGACTCTACTTGTGTGATGTTGTCAAAAGCACTGCACAGCCAGAAGTGGAGAGTGAGTCAGTGGGTCAGAGCACTTGCTGTACAATGTACAGACATGAGGATCTGAGTCTGAATCTCCGGCCGTGCATGGCTGCACGTGCAGAAAACCTCATCGGTGGAGGGTGGAGATAAGTGCTTCCAAAAAAGCAGCATTCAAATTCAGTGACAGCCCCTGCCTCAAGGGAGAAAAAAAAAAAAAAAGGGAAAGAGCAATAGAGGAAGACATTGGACATCCTTTTCTGGCCTCCACAAACGCACACACAAGTACACTCACACACACACATACACACACACACTTGTGCGTGCACTTCCACATGCACACACGTGTACACACACTATATATATACATTGGTTTTGGGTTTTTTTGGGGGGGAGTTGTTAGGTTTTTTTTTTGTTTGTTTGTTTGGTGTTTTTTGTTTTTTGGTTTTTTTTTTTGGTTTTTTGAGACAGGGTTTCTCTGTGTAGCTGTGGAGCCTGTCCTGGAACTCACACTGTAGACCAGGCTGGCCTCGAACTCACAGAGATCTGAATGTCTCTGCCTCCCGAGTGCTGGGATTAAAGGCATGTGACACTACACATTGGTTTTTAAAGCAATGTTTGCACACGGTGCTGTGTCTCAGACCCTTTCTTCCCCTATAGAGGTAAAAGCCTAAAGATGGAACACAGGATGGAGCCTGTAGAGGCCTGGCCCTTCACACATGGTAGTGGACCCATGGGTCAAGGCTGTCCCATGTCGTGGGATCAGGGACAATTCCCATCCTCACTAGGAGCCCTGGTGGCCCTAGTCTGTGGTAGCTGATCTGCAGAGCCCAGACCACCCTCTGAGCAATGACTGGGAAATCAGACCCATCACAGTTTTCCGGGGGAATTCCAACCCAGTCCCACCATCCCCTGCATGACCTTCTGTGAGTCCTCTACTTAAAGCCACCAGCCTGGAAACTACAGGAGAGGGTAGAGGGGTGGACAGGAGCTAGGCTCCAGGCTCCAGCCTGAGGCTGTTAGATGAGGCTGGCCTTTCCTGCTGGGTCCAGGACTTTACAGTTTACACAGAGCTGTCTTCTGATTGGCCTCTGCCAGCTACTCAGGTTCCTGGCCTTTATGTCAAGCCTGCTTTCTGCTGTGCCTCATTCTGACCCTGGGCCTTTGCATGGTCTGATCTCTGCTGGAGTGCCCCTCCCCCAGACCCCCAGTCCTCCCTCTCTTCTGCTGGTACTTACTGAGAGCCTCTAGTAGATACCAGGGTCTGGGCCTGGGGCTGGTGATACAGAGGTGAGTAAGCCAGACCTGCTGTGTGAGTTGCAAGAGCCCAAAGTAAGAGGCCGGGCAAGCACAGAGGACTAAGGGGCGAGGTGGGGCTAACCCAGCATGTGTGGAATCTGAAGAGCTGGAGAGTTGGTGACCAGGTAAGGTAAGGCAAATATGTGGGCAGAGGGGCTGTGTGGAGGACTGAGGCGACACACACTCTCACAGCTGGAACTTGATGAAAGTACCAGCGGAACACAGAGCAGGGGTGTGCTGGGTGTGGCAAGGGTATGGCTAAGGGGAGCCGGAGAGCATGGGCTGAGGCTCCTGGGGCCTCTCCTGTGACCCAGGGAGAAGCCAAGACCAGCAAGTGTAAGGGACTCTTAGCTTTGCTTTCCTCCCACCAGAAGTGGGACCCCAGAGAGGGTGGTGAGCAGAGAAGTAGAGAATGTAGGAGGGGCAGAGGAAGGCAGGGAGGGGGCAGTGGGGACCTTATGCTGAATGCAGGCCCAGGGGGCCAGAACACAGGTGAGGCGGATGCCTGAGCTTCTACACTTGTGTGTGAACACTCGCGCACCCGTGAGCGGGACCACAGACCTGTGTTGGAGGAAATGAGGCCAAGTGTCTTGGACAACTAAAACCTAACACAGCCTCCTGTGAGCCAGAAAACAGGCAGAGCCGTGAGTGGGATGGCACTTCAGAGGCTGGCTACCCGGCCGGAAGCGTGACCAGCCGCCAGCAGGGCCCTCCTCCACCTACCCACTGACCAGGGAAGAGAGGAGAACAAACGTGATATCAAGAGCAGACGGGAGTCTCATCTGTCAGCCTGGTACCCAGGGAAACTGAGGCCCAAGACTCACAATTCAGTCCCTGCCTGGGCTACGAAGATAACACCAGCCTGGGCAAATTAGTGAGATCCTGTCTCAGAATTAAAAGTAGAGCTGGGCGTTGGTGGCGCACGCCCTTAATCCCAGCATTCGGGAGGCAGAGGCAGGCGGATCTCTGTGAGTTCGAGGCCAGCCTGGTCTACAAAGCGAGTTCCAGGACAGGCGCAAAGCTACACAGAGAAACCCTGTCTTGAAAAACCAAAAAAAAAAAAAGAATTGAAAGTAGAGAATGGCTGGGGATACAGCTCAGTGGTAGCATGCTTGTTTAGCGGGCATGAGGGTCCCCAGCACTGGAGGGGGAAAAAAATGAAATTTGCTTGTGGGAAACTAGGGAGATGTCCAGTCCCACCAGGCCCTCAGGAAAGTCAAGTGCCAATAAACTCAATGGCTTATGGAATCACTCCCTTCAGGCCCTAGGATTAGCCCAGAGAGGGCCAGACAGCTTCCCAAGGTCACCCAGAGCAGAGGGGTGGAGACCTCCAGCCCAGGCCTCCTTCCTCTAAAATGTCTGGGAAGAAACATGAAAGAAGTCAGGCCCTTGATATCCTGCCCCTGATCCCCACCCTGCACCCTCCCCAGGCCTGACAGGAGGGCAGAGGGCAAGCCGGAAGTCTGCAGCAAAAGCAGAGATTCTCTTCAAGTGTGAGCAGCTTAGAAGCCTGCTGAGGGAAAGGGCACTGGGGAGGGGTGGAGGGAGTGGGGATGGTGGAGGAGTGGGGGTAGGGGGATTCCAGGTGGGGGTGGGGGATAATTACAAAGACAGTGCACTCACTGATACTGCCTATGTGTAGCCTCAGAACAGTCCTTTGTTCCTCACTGGAGAGAGGAGATACTGTCTGTCCCTGGAATGGATGAGTGAAGAGGATCCGAGCGGAAACACGACGGTGACATGGTGGTTGGTGGCGTGGTGAGGGAGAGCAGAAGTCAGCCTCCCTCATTTGGGCTCAGATACCGCAGAAGGCTCCTGCTGGGAGCCTCTGGGCTCCCCTCTTTCACACCTGAAGGACAAGCCCTGCACGGGGCAGCCCTCCCTCAGGCCTGTGTCTGCACCTCTGGAAAGTCTCTCTACTTTCCCCTGGAGATGGAATGCAGCAGTGTTTGAGTGCTCAGAAGAAAAATGCTGCTATTCCCCCCATGAGGGGGAGGCGCCAGCTCCTGCTCCGTGCGTGTCCCAGAGGAAGCAGCCAGCAAAGGAACAGGGTGGACGACTAACTGGACAGTGGACACACCTGACCAATGCTTCCTTTTGTCAGGTGACCACGTCAGTGTCACCGATGCCTAGTCACCCTGATAACTTGTGCTCCTGGCATGGTGACAGGAATGGCATGTCCCGTGTTCTCACTCCCAGATTTAAGGACCTTGAGAGGAGACAGATTTCACAGCACAGTCCAGTCCATCAGTGAGGGAAATCAGGGCAGGAACTCCAGCAGGGTGGGAACCTGGAGGCAGGAGCACGCCCACAATGGACCGGGCCTCCGACCTCAATCTCTAATGACGAAAATGCACCCCAGGTTTGTCATGCTCTGGTGGGAGCATTTTTCCAATTGAGGTTCCCTCTTCCAAAATGACTCTAACTTGTGGCACGCTGACATAAAACCAGCCAGCAAAAGCTGTCTCTGAACGTGCCTCCTAAAGCTGGGGACATTGAGGGCGAGCAGAAACAGTGACTCGCCCAAGATCATAATAGCATCTAGACTAGAACTTAGAATCAGTGTCATAAGAACTTATTAACTGCCTACTGTATACAAGAGACCAACCTGGAAACTCATAATGATGAAGGGGAGGAGCGGGGTCCTGAACCAGGTCTCCAAGGATACCAGCCTGCCATTTGGGGTATTTCCCAGCAAGAAAGAGAAAACACTGAGCAGAAGATTCAGTGTTTTGGAGGCCTGGCCTGGCCATCTGCACACCATGTGACTTCCAAAAGGCCCAGGACAGAAGGAGATGTTGGCACCACTCTGGACAATGCTGTGAGAAGCCCTACTGTGTGACACTGAAAGCCTCACTCACACTGAGTGCTCAGTGGTCAGGGCCTCTTCCAGTGTGTTCTGAGAGCTGCAGGAGCTCAGAGGAGGACCTGACTGTGACAAGGATTCCTAGAGCTTCCCAAACAAGTGACATTTGGGTAAAGACTTGAAGAATGGAAAGGAATTTGTCCCATCAAGACCTGAGAGCCGCAGCCCAGACCCAACCACAACATGGTCTCCAAACAAGGAGACACAGCAAGCCAATGTCCCTGGGATTCTCTAGCAGTGGTCTTTGGGATTCCTTCTCAGCCCTCCTGGGATCTCGAGTTTACCACCGCCTAAGTCAATGCACGAGACAGCAGAGGCTGGGCTGGGGTTGGAGGCAGGTACTAGTGCTGAAGAAACTCAGGGCACGTCAGGAAGGGAGGGAAGCAGAGCCCTGACTCTCACTTACCAGCAGGGTGGTAGTGCCACTTCCTCTACTCTAGCTCAGGAGTTACCAGGTATGCCGGGGTTGGCAGCCCAGAGGCTGGGGCTGGAGCCTTCCAGCTGTTCTCCAGCTACTCCAGGCTCACTGCTGGTGGAGTTTCCTACGGTCTCATCCTCAACCTCCTACACGCTCATCCTTCCTCCCTTAAAAGTCTGCTGGCTGCTGACTGTAGTGGCACACACCTTTAACCTCGGTGTTCAGGAGGCAGAGACAGGTGGGTATCTGTAGTTCAAGGCCAGCCAGAGCTACTTAGTGAGAGCCTGTCTCAAAAACAAGTATGTGTTGTAGGTCCCTCCCACCTTGCCTCTGCTGGCCCAAGGTGACCTTGGGCCCCTCCTGGAAGTCTTCCACAGAGGTTCCTCCATGCCCACCCTCTCTCCTCTTGCCAGTCAGGCCCGTTACAGAACTAGCAGTCGACCAAACTGATTTGGTCTCTGCTCCTTGAAACTTGGAAGAGTGAGTTAGAGTAGGTGCACTGGCTGGTTCTGTGCATCAACTTGATGACAAGAGTCATCAGAGGAAGGAGCCTCGGTTGAGGAAATGCCTCCCTGAGATCCAGCTGTGAGGCATTTTTTCATTTAGTGATCATTGGGGAGGGCCCAGACCATGGTGGGTGATACCATCCCTGGGTTGGTGGTCCTGGGTTCTATAAGAAGGTGGGGTGAGGAATCCATGGAAAGCAACCTCTCCACGGCCTCTGCATCAGCTCCTGTCTCTGAGATCCTGTCCTGTTTGAGTTCCTGTCCTGACTTCCTTTAGTGATGATCAGCAATACTTTTTTTTTTTTTGGGGATCAGCAATTTTTTTTTTTTTTTTTTTGGTTTTTCGAGACAGGGTTTCTCTGTGTAGCTTTGCGCCTTTCCTGGATCTCGCTCTGTAGACCAGGCTGGCCTCGAACTCACAGAGATCCGCCTGGCTCTGCCTCCCGAGTGCTGGGATTAAAGGCGTGCGCCACCACCGCCCGGCGGGATCAGCAATTCTTAAGTGAAAGCCAAATAAACCCTTTCCTCCCCAAGTTGCTTTTGGTCCTGGTGTTCGGTTGCAGCAATAGAAACCCTGGCTAATACAGGCACGGTTCTGGAGAAGGAACTGAGAGTTCTACATCTTGATCCGAAGGCAACAGGAGAGACTACCACACTGGGTGTGGCTTGAGCATATATAAGACCTCAAAGCCCGCCTTCACAGTGACACACTTCCTCCAACGAGGCCATACCCCATAATAGTGCCAATGGGCCAAACATTCAAACACATGAGTCTATGGGGGCCATTCCTCTTCAAACCATCACACACTCTAATCCTTACATCCAGTATGTGGGGACCTCAGATTTCTGCAGTCTATGTACAGGATGGCCTTAACAAGTTCCTTTTCCTCTCTGGCAAGTATTGACTCCACAGCTCAGGGTGGAGGTACCCTGTCCCGGGATCCTGGAAGTGACTGGTGGATGAGGTAAGGAAGACCTTTCTACCCCACTCTAGCTCACCCCAGTTTAACCCCATCCCAACAAAGTTCCTCCATGTAGAACCAGTGAAGTGCACACATGGCTCTGACGTGGGTTCCACAAAGTGGGGACCAGCAGGTGACTGAACAGGATGGTTAAAAAGCAGCTTCACGGACTGGGTTTGACTCTGCCTGGCCCTGGCTTCTCTCATTTGCTTGCCAAGGATAATTAGTGGTATTTTATTTATTATTATTATTATACATTTTATTTTTGTTTACTTTCTGTGAGTATATGAGTGTGTCCATGTGTGTGTGAACATGATGATGCACACCTTTAATCCCAGCACTCTGGAAGCAGAGGCAGGCAGATCTCTATTAGTCTGAGCCCAGCCTGATCCACATATGGAGCCCCAGGGCAGCCAGGGCTACCTGGAGAGATCCTGCCTCAAAAAAACAAAACAAACAAACAAACAAACAAAACCACCAACAACAAACCAGGAAATACCTTATAGGAGTCGGTTATCTTGTACTGTCAAAGGTTGCCAAGCTGTGGCAGGCACATTTACCCACTGAGCCATCTTGCTGGCCTTTGTAGTGTTGGTGGTTGTTTGAGTCAGGGTCTCATGTATCTCAGGCTAGCCTAGGACTCATGGCAATCTCCCATGCCTTCAAGTCCTGGGATAACAGACATAATCTATCACACCTGGATTTAAATGTTGTAGTATTGATGACATAAGCCCGTTTATGTATTTTTCAAAATGTGGACGTGGAGAAAATAGAAGGGGTAAATACAATATTCTCAGTTGCTGTCGGAAAGCAGGGCAGGCATCTGAAATGAGTTTAACAATGTCTTTCGCTGCTTCTCTCTGTGTGGAATTCAGTTTTTTGAGACAGGTTTCATGTGTCCCAGGCTGGCCTCAAAGCCATTATGTAGCCAAGGATGGCCTTAAACTGCTGATCCTCTCAACTCTACCTCTATGTTCTCGGGTTACAGGCTGTGCCCCCAACACCCCAACACCTGACTAGAAGACAGGTCACAGTTGTTTGAAGAAGTGAAGCTCTTTTTGATTTTTGTTTGTTTGTTTGCTTTTTAAGTTTTCTACAGTGAACTGATATAATTCTTGTGCCATAGAAAATAATGTTATTTGTTAAGCTTCAGCTAGGGGCCCAAGGATGTGGCTCAGTGGTAGAACACTTGTCTAGTATGAGCAGGGCCCTAAATGCAGTCCCAGAATTGCAAAGAATAACAATAACAAGAAGGAGGAAGAAGTATAGTTATACAAGAGAAGGAAGGAGAAGGAGAAGAAGGCCGCACACACCTTTAATCCCAGCACTCACTAGGCAGAGGCAGGCAGATCTCTGTGAGTTCCAGGCCAGCCTGGTCTACATAGTGAGACCCTGTCTAAAAAAAATAAAAATAAAAACAGATTATCTGGACCCAATTGGTCAATCAGTATGTCCAAGAACACGACCTGCTCACAGCTCCAAAGCACCAAGTTCCTAGAGGCCAAAGACCTCCAGAGTCCTCCAGGTTGATATGGCAAACTTGGCCTTTCCGCCCCTTCCCTTAAGTGGGTTCCTCCAGGTACACCTCGGAGGGAAATCTATTTCTGTTGTTCATTTTGCTCTAGGTCTGGTTCCACCTGCTGAGGAAAGGAAATCCTTGGCGAGCACTCAGTTTTCTTCTGTGATGTTTTAGGACCTGGCTCCGCCCCTTCCCTGCGTCCCTGGACACCCTAGCATTGTCCACAAACTCCCCGGAAGGACCCGGTCCTGAGTAGTGGAATCCTTGGCCTTGGCCTCGGGTTGGGGCAAGAACATTGTTAATGTTGGTCTGGGGAAGCCGTGCACGGTGGATTCGCTGGATCTTAGTCCGACTTCTCTTGAGGTAGAGCAGAGACTTTTTTTAAGTGGTCCCAGAAGGGGAGAGTAATCGTGAAGGGAACCGGAACCGGGAGGAGGACGAAGCAGAAGAGCGGTAAGACTTCCAGAAGAATTAGCCCCCTAGAGTCTGTGGTCCTCACTTCATAATAAGAGCCCTGGAGACTCAGAAGAGAAAGGAGGCAGCTTACTCTACAGGGTTGGGGTGTCAGCTTGGAACCGCAGGCAGGTTGCCTGCCCACTGAGTGCAGAGAACGGTTTAGAAACCCTGACACGTGACCCTTCCCTTTTCTCCTAGTGAGAGAGCAGGGACACGCCATCTAGAGTCCTGGGGTCCTGTCTCGCCCTTCATTGCTTATGGTTGTTTTATTTATTTACTTTTTTTTTCATTTTTCGCAATAGAATCTGTGCGTGGGTTCTCTCTGCCTTACATCCAGTTTATTTTAAATCTTATCAGATGCATGACCTTGCAGGCAAGTTCGACTCCTAGTTACTTTCTTTTACTCTAAACTTCTAGTTTGGGGCGAGGCATGGGAGAGCGTCCTAGGATTTGAGTGGAGTGGACAGCCAGACAAGCAGGCATTAGCAGGGTCTGGTGTTTTCTGTTCATTTATAGCTTGATCTAAGCTGGTCCAAGGTACCTTTGAAAATGAACCATCAGATTTCATTTTGAAGAAAACTTTAGATTATTTATTTGATGTGTATGAGTGTTTTGCCTGTATGGATGTCTGTGTACCACATGTGTGCCCGGTGCCTGGGGCAATCAGAAGAGGGCATCATGTTGAATCCCTGGGATTGGAGTTATGGATGCTTGTGAGTTATGGAGTCATGGATGTTCTGGGAACCGAATCTGGGTTTTATTTAAGAGCAGCAAGTGTTCTTAATTGCTGGGCCATCTCTCCAGGCCCCAGATCTTACTTCTTACACCTCACCCTTCCTCCAGAGAACTGTCCCTCTGACGCTCTGGGAGAGAGGCAGCTGTGGAGTCAGCCTCCATCCCTTCCCCTCACGCTGGCCCAACTAGGGATGACTACTCGATCATTTCTGAAACTTGGGCTTGGCGTGCTTAAGATTTCGTCCACTTCAACCACCCTGGTCTCTTTCAGAACACTCAACCAGCCACCACCCCAGATCCCCTTCCAAAATCCATTTCCTCCAGTGGGTCCCTGTGCAGCCACAAACACAGGCCCACATTTAAGATGTCACACGGGACCTGGTCAATCTGGTTTCCGCCTTCACCTGCTCTCCACCTTTGTGTTTTCCCCTGCTTCCTCTCTGCTGGCCTCTACTCCCTGGTTAGCTCCTGATGACTTTGGGGCTCTCTCTGGGTCTCCAAGGCTGCATCTTAGCCTCATGAACCACATCTGTATCTCTTGAGGAATGAATAGTGACCTATGTGTTGTCCCAGCATGCCAGGAACGCTAGGGTAGAGGTTGGAGCCCAGCACTGCTCAGACCACATCTGACTTGTTGGAACAAGAATCTGACCCTAGATTCCCCTGGATGGCAGGAACAGTGCCAGGCAAGCTCAGCCCTGGCCTGAGGCTATGTATCAGCTCTGGCTCCCAGAGTGGGAACTCAGCCAGCCACTCCATCCTGGGTCACACCCTGTGTCTCGCCTCACCTTCTCCACAGCCCCTGCCAGTTCAGGGAGGAACCTCAGGGAGGGAATTCCTGAGGAGGCTGGACAAAGCCCAGATCATTCTACAGTAAACCAGGACCACAGGCCTGACTGTGAACTCTCCATCCAGTTGTCTGAGTTAGGGGTGCCCAGCAGGGAGGGTCCTCTTCACCCCCAGATTTGAGCGGGGGTGTGGTCTGTGTTCGACTTTCCATTACAACCCCAACAATTAGGCATTATTTAAGTATCCACTAGTTAAATTAGCTGCCTGGCCCTTGAGCTGGCTCACCCTAGCCTTCCTATTCCTGAAGCTGAGGCAACTGTGCCTGCCGGGCCTTAGGGCAGGGCTATGTGACTCAACCAGCTCCTCAAACCTTCTGGAGGAATCTTGCCCTCAGGAGAAAGCAGGAGAGGGCTAACCTGGGCAGCTCCGACTAGGACCAGACTCAGGTGTTATACTAGCCTTGCTCCTCGATCTGCCAGACACCGGAAGCTCCATGCCAGAAAGGATGAAGCACTCCTGGCTCTGGCCAAGGCCTTGGGAGCAGGTTCAGTGTTCAGTGTGGGGACACATTGGCCAAACACGAGGCTTTCTCCTTTCTTGGGGAGGTCACAGGTTGGTGTTTGAGATGGTAGGTGGGGAAGAGGTGGAGAGCTCTGAGGACAGGAGGTCGGAGGGATCTTCCGACTCAGTTTGGGGAGGCTTGAAGGATGAGAATAAGGGCCTGTGTGAAAGAGAGGCCTTCAGGCAGAGGCCATGCACAGGTGGGTTTGAACTGATCTCCTGGGTGGGGGCAAACGGAGAACCGTGGGAGAGGAAGCTGGAGCCCTTAGCAGGACTGGAGGGCCTTGACTGTGGGAAGGGACAAAGTGTGGACTCCCTGGGGACAGTAAATGAAGAGGCAGTCTGTGGCCACATGTCCCAGGGTCTGTTTCTGAGAGATCCCAATGGCAGCCAGATGGAGGGGCTGGGAGAGGCAGTGGAGGCAGGGAGGCCAGCAGGAATGCTGGGAAGTCACGCCGGAGTGGGTGACAGCGGCTCACCAGTGGCAGAGGAGGTGGCGAGAGCACCTACAGAGGGAACCCCCCCACACCCCACCCCTCCACCCCACCCCTTCACCCCCACCCCATCCCACCCCACCCTGCCACCCCCACCCCCGGCGCTTGCTGGTGGATCAGGAGTGTGGGCGTTCGGAGAGGCCCGTTGAACTGATCCCCAGGCTTCAGGGTGAGTGGAGGAAGCTGCTGATTGCCGGGGGTGGGGGAGTGGGGGGGGGGCTGGGTAGGAACTTCCTCTTCTTGAAAGGGAAGAATCAGAGTCAGGTTTGGACCAAATTCTAAAGGTCAAACTTTCTAGCTGCCCATGGGGATGCCAAAAAAAAATTAATACTGAACATACCACAGCAGGTGCCAGGTGCTTCATGGGTATTTGCCCTTAGGGAAAAGTGCTGCTATGAGCCCCATTCTTCCGCTGTTGAAACGGGCTCAGAATAGGATGCTGTGGATAACGGGAGAAAGCCAGACGGCATCCAGGGAGCTCTCCTATCTAACCGGCTTCTGCGGGGACCTGTTAAAAAGTGCCTGGGATTCCCAGGAGTACTCTCCTGGAAGACCAGGTCAGGAAAGATATGTCCAGTACATGCATGGACGTCTGTGAGGGTGTCAGATCTTGGAGTTACAGACAGTTGTGAGCTTCTGGGAATTGAACTTGGGGCCTCTGGAAGAGTAATCAGTGTTCTTAGCTGCTGAGCCATCTATCCAGCCCCTCACTAATTTTCTTATACACTCCAAGACCACCTATCCATGGGTAACACCACCTACAGTGGGTGGGGCCCTCCCACATCCATCTTCAGTCAAGAAAATAGCCCACAGGCTTGCCTACCGGCCGATCTTAGGGAGGCATTTTCTCAGTTGAAGTCCCCTCCTCTCAGATAGCTTCAGGGTGTGTCAAGCTGACAAAAAACTAGGCAGCACAACTGGAAAGTGGCTTGTCTAAGACCTCATTCTACGTGGCCATCGCTTCCTGTAACCGCTGCCAGGATGCGAGCCCTCCACTTCCCCGAAGCCTTTCATCTCCCCCTAGGCTGAGTTAGGCCCTCCTCTACAAAGCCTCTCAGCCATAATGTCAACAAGCTCGCCACAGTCCATTGTCCTTGTTGTTGCTGATGTTTGGTTCTGTTTACTGAGACAGAGTCTAACTATGTAACTTTGGCTGTCCTGGAACTCACTAGACCAGGCTGGCCTTCGACTCATGGAGGTCTGCTAACCTCTGCCTCCCCAGTGCTGGGATTAAAGGCGTGCACAGGCAAGTCTGACCCAAAAGATTTATTTTATTTTAAATTGTATATGTGTGGGTATGTGCATGTGAGTGCAGGTGCCCAAGGCATGGGATCCCTTAGAGCTGGAGTTACAGGCAGTTGTGAGCTGCTTAATGTGGTGCTGGGAACAGAACTCAGGTCCTTTGCAAGAGCACTACAAACTCTTAACCACTGAGCCATCTCTCCAGCCCTGCCACAGTCTATTGTAATTATCTGTGATCTCCTGGCCCTGTAAAATGAAAGTCATACCCATTGTGCCAGACAAGGTCTGAGCAGATAAAGGGCTTTGGTGTGTGGCTGGACCGCCCTGGGCGTCTGAGCTCCTTGTTCCTTTGCTAAGGGCTTCCATCAGCCTCTGACTTGGGAAGCAGAGCAGCTAACCACAGTGCAAAGTCTCAGAGACCCTGAGTGATAGAAAGACAAAAGGACATTAGGCTTCCCTCCAGCAGAGGTTTATAAGGCATGGTCTGTGGTTAGATGGCCCTTTCCCACTAAGGAGACATCTGGGTCCTCATTCACAACTGTGCTAGCCCCAACAGTCTCCAGAATTTCAGCCATTGCTTGGTTCCAGGAATTCACAGGCTTCAGCCTGTGGGGGAAGGGAGGTTATTGGTCATCTTGTCGCACCCCAGGCTTTTGGAGTAAAGCCCACCAAGAAGAGAATGACTCACTCACAGCATCCTCTGCCAGTTCCTGGGAAAACACAGATCATGAAACCCGTCCTGGGACTTCTAAGGGCAGAAGGGGATTCCCAGACAGTGCCTCTCCTTGGTGGACAGCAGCTGCGGACACTGGATGTGTGTACATTTCCTCCCCAAGAGACGAGCTTTCTGAGAGGACTGGGGCTTCATCTGAGTCCACTCACATCACAGGAGAGCGTTGTCCAACAGCACTAGAAGACCCACTGCTCTTTAAACAGGGGATGGCTGGGCATGACCACAGCCACTGAGACAGTGACCCACTGTGTGCAGTTAAAACCAGTTTAGAAGCCCTTCATGGTGGGATGTGCCTGGAATCCCAACATTCGGGGGAACTGAGGCAGGAAGAGGGAGAGTTCCAGGCTACCCTGGACTATAGAGTAGAGTGAGGCTTTGTCTAAAGAAACAATGAATAGAATGAAACAAAATTATAGAGTGGCTGCTTTAGTTGCTCTGGGTGCTAATCCAGCCAGAACTCAGCGGTCACACATATTCCTCTAACATGAAACAGTTTGCTTACTGTTGGAGTTGGACACTGTTTGCTCCACACTGACAAGAAGGGAGGTGATAAGTCTGGAGTTGGGTCTCAAAGGTAATATGGATAACATGCAATAGCCAGGAGGCTGGCGGGCCAACTCCATGATTCACAGACAACCAGCCTAGCATTATAAAGACGATGGAGAGCCATGTGTGGTGGCACACAAGGTTAATCCCAGCAGGCAAACCGATGAGTTCAAGGTCAGCCTGGTCAACAAAGTGAGTTCCAGGCTAGCCAGGGCTAATAGTAAGACCCTGTCAAACAACAAACAGTCAAGACAGATGGGAAGAGCTCATTTTGAATTCTAGGACAATGATGCTCCAGTCTGTGGGCCATCCATGCCTTCCACTTTAAAAAAGACAGGCTGCCAGGGCTGAGCAATGCATGTGTGTGGTAGAGGCAAGAGGACCGGAAGTTCAAGGTTATCTTCAGCTACATTTTGAGTTTGAGGCCCGCCCGGGCTAAATACAAAAACTAAAAAGTATACTTTTGGAAACCAGATGTGATGGTTCATGCCAGTCATCTATGCACTCAGGAGATGAGGCAGGACTGCCATGAGCTCAAGGCCATTCTAGGCTACAGAATGAGACTCTGTCTCAAAAATCTAACAAAGGGGCTGGAGAGATGGCTCAGGGGTCAAGGGCACTGGTGGCTCTTCCAGAGGACCAAGGTTTGATTCCCAGCATCCATGACACACAACCATCAGGGCAGGGGATCTAACGCCCTCTTCTGGCCTTTGAGGGCACTGCATCCATGTGGTGCACATGCATTCATGCAGGCAAAACACCCATACACTCAAATAAATAAGAAAAACAAAACTTTAGGACCAGGGCTGTAGCTCAGAATAGAGCACTTGCCTAGCACGGTAGAGGTCCTCACTTTCATCAGAAATAGACAAATAAAACTACACTCACAGCTGCCCAAGCTAGGCAGATGTGAGAATGACCTTGGCCTCCTTTCCCCAGGCTTTCTGGGTCCCGGCACGATACTGACACTTATGAGTTCAGTGGCTGTGTTGAACTTGTCTCCAGTCAGCCGCCAGCACAGCAAACCCCTGGGGAAGGGAAAGGTTTGCTGGAGAGAAAGAGCTGGCCAGAGGCATGAAGTCACCAGCACCTGGGCTCTGATCTCATTGTTCTTGCAAGTTCCTCAAGGCAAGTTGCTTAATGTGCCTGTGCCTCAGTTCCCTCATCTGCAACCGGAGACAGGCAAACCAGCTGGAGAGATTTGCCGAGGAATGGCAAAGCATTTGACTTACTGCCCTGTCCTCTGGAGGAAGGTTTGTTCAGTGCAGTCTGTTTACATGGAGTGGGGAGGCCAGAGCTCTCTTCAGCATTCAGTCCATTCTGAGGACTGAGCGTCAACACAGACAACCTTGCAAGTGTACTGATTACTGCTGTGTATGTGTTTATGTGTATGTGTGGGATGCATGCATGTGAACGCTACCGCACACATGTGACGGCCAGAGGACAACCGTGTGGCGTCGGTTCTCTCCTTCCTGGGTTCCGAGGGCTGAACTCAAGCTGTCAGGCTTCGGCAGCCAATGTGTCTGCCCACTGAGCCGTCTTCCCACCCTCCGGCATCGGCATCCCTCCAGACAGCCTTTGTACTCAGCCCTCCTGCTAGAGGTCTCCAGCGTAGCTGTGTCTGTTTTCTCATCCCATTTGACTCGAAACAGAAGGTATGGACTGTATGTGCGTGCTTGGCTTATTGCATTCACAAAAATACTTTTCAGATTTATTTAGATACACTGGTTTTAAATATACCACATTTTACCCATTTCAGGAAATTTTTTTCTTCTCTTTTTGGGAAAGGGGAGTGGGGCAAGGAGACGGGGTCTCATTACGTATTTCCAGGCTGATGTGAAACTTACAATTCTCCTGCCTCAGCTTCTTGAGTACAGAGATGACATAGATATGTGCCACCATGCCTGGCACACTTTGCCAATTCTCTTGTTGATGGCACCGGGGTTATTTCCAGTTGTTTTGTTTGGTTTTGTTTTTTTGGAGACAGGGTCTCACTATGTAGCCTGGCTGGCCTGGAACTCACTCTGTAGACCAGGCTGGCCTCGAACTCATAGAGATCCTCCTGCCTCTCCCTCCCGAGTGCTGGGATTAAAGGCGTGCTCCACCACATCTGGCTATTTCCAGTTTTTGGCTTTTACAAAGAAAGCCGCCATGAACGTTGCTGCTAGAATCCAGCACAAGACTCTGTGGACAGATGTTTGGACCTCCCTTGGGTGATGCTGAGGAGGGAACGCAGAGCCTCAGGGTGGAGAGGCCTGTGGAGCTGCCTACAGCAACTCCCACCGCTTTTCTGAGGTTAGCCCACTCCTGCCGCTTCTGCCAGCCACGCCAACCTCTCTGTAGTTGGCGCGTTCAGTCTTTTGACTCCAGCCCATCTGGGGCACTTAGGCACATTATGGTTTTCATTTGTATTTCCCTGATGACTTCACGGTGAACTCCTTTCTTGGACTTATCTAGAATTCTTGTATATGTGCAGACTTAGCATGCATGTTTATGTGTGCGCAGGTATGTGCGTGCATGCGTGTGTGTGTGTGTGTGTGTGTGTGTGTGTGTGTGTGTGTGCAATTGAGCACATGGAGGCCAGAAGCCACCACACCCACTTTTTGGGGGGCATTAGGGATCGAACTCAAGTCCTTATTTGTACTTGCATGGCAAGCACTTTACCGAATGAACTAGAATTTTGTGGGGCTGGAGGTACACTAGCCTGTACACATGTGTGTGAAAGTCACAGATTAGGACTGGAGAAATGGTTCAGTGGTTAAAGGCATGGCCTTCTCTTCCAGAAGACCCAATTTCAATTCCCAGCACCCACATCAGGTGGCTCACAACCACCTGTAACTCCAGCTCCAAAGAGAACTGGACCCCTCTGGCTTCTGCTGGCACATGCACTCATGTGCACATACCCACACACAGGCATAAACACATAACTTAAAGCAGTAAAAATAAATCTTTTTAGTTAGCGGTGGTGATGCATGCCTTTAATCCAAGCACTTGGGAGGCAGAAGCAGGTGGATCTCTGAGTTCAAAGCCAGCCCTGGTCTACAGAGTGAGTTCCAGGACAGCCAGTGCTACAACAAAATAAAACAAAACACCTTGATAAAGGGAGATATCATGGGGATAGGGAAGTTCCCAGGAATCCACAAGGATGACCCCAGCTTAAACTACTATCAATAGGGAAGAGGGTGCCTGAGCTGCTTATCCCGGTAATCAGATCAGTGACTACCCTAACTGTCATCATAGAGCCTTCATCCAGTAACTGATGGAAGCAGATGCAGAGATCCACAGCCAAGCACCAGGCCGAGCTCCAGGAGTCCAGTTGAAGAGATGAAAGAGGGATTCTATGAGCAAGGGGCATCAAGTTTATGATGGAGAAACCTACAGAGACAACCAAACCAAACTAGTGGGAATTCATGAAATTTAGATTAACAGCTGTGGAGCCTGCACAGTACTGGACTAGGCCCTCTGCATAATCAAGACAGTTGTGTAGCTTGATCTGCTTAAGGGGCCCCCTGGCAATAGGATCAGGATCCATCCCTGTTGCATGAGCTGGCTTTTTGGAGCCCATTACCTATGGTTGGACACCTTGTACAGTCTTGATGCAGGGGGAAGGGATTGGATTGTCTCTACTGAATGTACCAGGCTCTGCTGAGCCCCCATGGGAGACCTTACCTTTTCGGAGCAGGGAATGGGGGGTGGGTTCGGGAGGGAAAGGCTGGAGTGGGGGGTGGGAGGAGGGAAAAGAGAGGGATCTGTGATTGGTATGTAAAATGAATAAAACATTTCTTAATTAAAAAAAAGAAAGGCCGGGCGGTGGTGGCGCATGCCTTTAATCCCAGCACTCAGGAGGCAGAGGCAGGTGGATCGGTGGATCTCTGTGAGTTCGAGGCCAGCCTGGGCTACCAAGTGAGTTCCAGGAAAAAGGCGCAAAGCTACACAGAGAAACCCTGTCTCGAAAAAAAAAAAAAAAAAAAAGAAAAAGAAAACAAAATCTAGGAAGAAAGAAAAGAAAGAAAGAAAGGAAGAAAGAAAGAAAGAAAGGGAGGAAGGAAGGAAGGAAGGAAGGAAGGAAGGAAGGAAGGAAGGAAGGAAAAAAAGAAGGAAGGAAAGAAAGAAGGAAGTCACAGATTCATGTTGATTGTCTTCCTCTGTTTCCACTTTAGTTTTGAGACAGGGTCTCTTGCTGAGCCTGCATCTCACTGTTCCTGCTATATTAGCTGCCCGTGGGCACCACAATCTCGTCTGTCCGAACCCCCAAACTTCCTTCCACCCTCTCGCCTCCCCCATATGCCAGGGCTGCAAACACACGCTGTCATGTCTATTTGTTTTCTTACCTGGATGCTGGGGATCTGAACTCAGGACCTCATGCTTTCACAGCTAACACCCCACACACTGAGCCACGGCCCCAGCCAGGTAACACAAGGTTGTAAGACAAGGTCTCACGGAGCCCAGACTGGCCTTGAATTCATGGCTTTCTGTTTCTCCTGCTTGCAAGCACCTGGTGTTGGGAATAAAGGGCAGGCCTGTTTTATGCAGTGTTTAGAAAAGAACCCAGGGCTTCGTGTATGCTAGGCAAATACTCTATCAATTGAGCTACGTCCCCAGTCTCCTCTGGGTTTCCTTTATTACACTTTTAATTCATTTTTTGTGGTTGAGGGCGCATGTGCTATGGCGTGTATATGGAGGATGGAGGACAATTTGTGGGAGTCAGTTCTCTCCTTCCACCTGTGGGTCCCAGGGATTGAACTCAGGTCATCAGGCTTGGTAACAAACACCCGTAAGCACTGAGCCATTTTATGGCCCCCCCTGAAATTAAAACAAAAAGTTTCAACTCTTTTTACATATATTTATTGTGTATTTGTATTCGTTTTGTGTTAAGTTGATGTGCACACACACTCAAGTTGCATGGCACATGTGTAGAGAGTCAGAGGACACCTTGCAAAAGCCTGTTCTCTTTCCCCATGTGACTTCAGGGCATCTAGCACAAGCTGGCAGGCTTGGGGGCAGACGTCTTACTCCCTGGGCCTCCTCAATGACCCTGGAATTATTTTTTCCATAGTATTTTCAGTTTTATTATTAAAAATGCACACACAGCATGTCCTTGCTACTTTCACCTTCCATGATCTGGGTTGTTGAATGAATGAGGGAAGGAAAAACAGATGGTAAAATCTACTAGATCATGCAGTGATCTGTGAATACAAGAGCAAGCATGACATCAGCCCAGATCTCATGTGCAGCTTCCATGATAGCCACGATCATGGCTGGCCTGAGGACGGCCATTTTTAGAATAACGTTGTTCCTGATTTTCCAGTCCTTTTTACTGCCCCACTTATAAATTCTTTACTATACTCTGCACACTTCATAGACACACCGTATCCAAAGTTCTGTTTTTGGAGCGGGGAGGGTCTCATGTCTCCAAACCTGGGCTGAAGCTCACTGAGTCTCTGAGGGTGACCTTGAACTTTTTTTTTTTTTTTGGTTTTTCGAGACAGGGTTTCTCTGTGTAGCTTTGCGCCGTTCCTGGAACTCGCTTTGGAGACCAGGCTGGCCTTGAACTCACAGAGATCCGCCTGCCTCTGCCTCCCGAGTGCTGGGATTAAAGGCGTGCGCCACCACCGCCCGGCGACCTTGAACTTTTTATCCTCCTGCCTCTACCTCCCCAGTACCAGGAACACAGGCATGCATCACCAGGCCCAGCTAGTATGTCCAGTTTCTACTATAGTCCTTCAAGGCTGTCATGTGACTGACCTTCATCACAGCAATTCTGAGGGTCAAAGCTGGGAATCCCCCTCCTCCACATCCTTCGGTTCTGTCTTCAAAGGATCCACACCCAAAAGGCAAGTGTCTGATGGGAGAATCTCATTCACCAAGTTGTTGTCTAGGAAAATCCTGTCTCATAGACACATTGAAAGGAATATTATTCAGTGAGGCCCTGGTTCTTGCTACAGAGTGGGTAAGCTTGAGAATGGTTATGCTGAAAAAAGGAAGCCAGTCACAAAAGGCCGAATGTTACATGAATCCATTGATAGGAAATATTCAGAACAGAGAAATCCATACAGACAGCAGACTGCCGGTGCAGAAACTATAGTTCATAATCGGAGAAGTATAGATATGAGGTAGACCATTGACTCTACTCTGAGAAAAAAAGATAAGGAAATAATAGGATAAATGGGTAGATGATTGAATCTACTCTAAAAAGAAAAAGGGGAAGATATAAAAATAACAAAAAGTAGATTATTGACTCTATTATGAAAAAAAGAAAATATAGACATAATAAGATAAAAAGGTCAATTTTTGAATCTACTTTTAAAAAGGAACTACTTGTTTGTTTGTTTGTTTTTTTGGTTTTTCGAGACAGGGTTTCTCTGTGTAGCTTTGCGCCTCTCCTGGAACTCACTTGGTAACCCAGGCTGGCCTCGAACTCACAGAGATCCGCCTGGTTCTGCCTCCCGAGTGCTGGGATTAAAGGCGTGCGCCACCACCGCCCGGCCGGAACTACTTGTTTTAAATAGGATAAATAATGAAATTTTTTTGTCTGAGTTTATCAAATGTTACTGGACTGGACATTGTTAATATATATTAATGGAGTTTTTATCTGAATCTGTCAAATGTTAATGGACTAGACATCGTTAATATAATTCTTGACTGTATATATTGTATATACTTATTGGATATAGTTTTTCTTGTATTAGTTATAAGCTTTTTTAAATGTTAGACAAAAAAGGGGAAATGTGGTGGTATTGTGTTCCCCAAAATATTGTGCACCCTAATAAACTTATCTGGGGTCAAAGAACAGAACAGCCACTAGATACAGAGGCTAGAAAATGGTGGCACTCACACCTTTAATCCTAGCACTCGAGAAGCAGAAATCCCTCTGAATCTCTGAGTTCAAGGCCACATTGGAAACAGCCAGGCATGGTGACACACGCCTTTAATCCCAAGAAATGAGCCTTTAATCCCAGGGAGTGATGGCAAAAACAGAAAGATATATAAGGCATGAGGAACAGAAACTAGAAGCTTTTGGCTGGTTAAGCTTTTAGGCTTTTGAGCAGCACAGTTCAGCTGAGACCCATTCGGATGAGGACACAGAGGCTTCCAGTCTGAGGAAACAGGATCAGCTGAGGAACTGGTGAGGTGAGGTAGCTGTGGCTTGTTCTGCTTCTCTGATCTTCCAGCATTCATCCCAATACCTGGCTCCGGATTTGTTTTTGTTAATAAGACTCTTTAAGATTCATGCTACAGAGAAGTGCTTAATGGGCACACATTTTTTCTTTCTTTCCTTTTTTTTTTTTTTTTTTTTTTTGGTTTTTCAAGACAGGGTTTCTATGTGTAGCTTTGGTTGTCCTGGAACTCAATCTGTGGACCAGGCTGGCCTCGAACTCAGAGATCACCCTGCCTCTGTCTCCTAAATGCTGGGATTAAAGGTGTGTGCCACTACGGCCTGGGAATAAACTGTCTCTTAAGTAGCTGTTTTCATGGTATTATATCACAGCAAGGAGACAGGTAACTAAAACATCAAATTGAAATCTTAAACTTTGACCCAAACTTCCTGTTCTTCAGCCCTTTTTTGCTCCTCCCCCTTAGCATATACCTCCATCTCACACCCAGAATATTTTACTTACTTTTCCTTCCATGTGCTCCAAGTAGAACATGAGCTCTTGGAAGAAAGGATGGGGCTGGTGAGACGGCTCAACTGGTAGAGTGTTTGCTGTGCCAGCGTGAGGACCCAAGTTCAACCCCAGCACCCACACTGGGGGAAAAAGAGCCAGAAACACCTGTAACTCCATGGCTGGGGAAGTGGGGACCAAGGGAGAGGGGTTGGGGATGAATCTCCAAGCGGGCTCGAAAGAAGATGGCTTCGCACATTTGGGGTATGAGCAAGAGTGGAAGGTGTCCCACCCCGACAACACACCGTAGTGACTAAGGCTCTGAGGTGCAGGCGTTTATGCTCATGACTTCGCTGTGTTGTCACAGTAACACTATGAGGTTGCAATGTGATCACCTCCTCCATTTCACAGATAAGGACGTGGAGATGCCTGTCATTGAGCTTAGGTTCCAAAAACCTGGTGCCCACTCTCTCCATGCTGCTGTTCTCTTCCCTTTTCCTGGAATTATCCAGGAGGGCTTCTGCTGGGGGAGAGGAAAGGCTCAGAAAAGTCCAGGCAGGCCTTGGACTCACTATGTAGCTAAGGATGACCTTGGACTTTTGATCTTGCCTCTATCTCCAAGGTGCTAAGATTACAGTCCTAGGCCACCAAACCATGCCTGGTTTTAGGATTTTTTTTTTCATTTCTTAACTTATTGAGGATGTAGCGGGAATCTTAAAAGGTCTTATTAATAAAAAACAAACCTGGAGCCAGGTATTGGGGTGAATGCTGGAAGATCAGAGAAGCAGAACAAGCCACAGTTCCTCAGCTGGTCTTGTTTCCTCAGACTGGAAACCTCTGAGTCCTCATCCTGAATGAATCTCAGCTGAACTGCTGCTAGAAGCCTGAAAGCTTAACCAGCCAAAATGCTTCTAGTTTCTGGTCCTCACACCTTATATACCTTTCTACTTTCTGCCATCACTCCCTGGGATTAAAGGCTCACTTCTTGGGATTAAAGGTGTGTGTCACCATGCCTGGCTGTTTCCAATGTGGCATTGAACTCACAGAGATCCAGAGGGATTTCTACCTCTGGAATGCTAGGATTAAAGGTGTAAGTGCCACCATTTTCTAGCCTTTGTATCTAGTGGCTGTTCTGTCTCTGACCCCAGATAAATTTATTAGGGTGCACAATATTTTGGGGAATACAATACCACCACAGAGGTCAAATTCACATACCATAAAATTAAGCATCTTAAAGTGTACAACCTGGCATTATTGTGTATAGCCACTGCCTCTGTCTAGCGTCTCAAGGAAAGGATGGTTTATTTTGGCTCACAGGTTCAAAGGTACAGACCATTATGACAGAGATATCATGGCAGATGAAGCTTGAAGCATCTGTTCATATTGCATCCACAATCAGGAAGCAGAGAAGGATGAATGCACGATGCTAATCAGATCCTAACAGGGAATGGTGCCACCCACAGTGGGCAGGTCTTTCCTCCTCAATTAATGCAATCAAGACAATTCCCAGCAGCCGTGCCCAGAAGCACATCTCTCAGGTGACTCTAGAATAATGGTTTTCAATCTTCCTAATGTTGTGACCCTTCAAAACAGTTCCTCATGTTGTGGTGACCCCCAACCAGAAAATTATTTTTGTTACTTCATAACTGTAATTTTGCTATAGTTATGAACCGTAATCTAAATATTTGATATGTGGCCCCTGTGAAAGGGTCATTTGACAACCCCCAAAGGGGTCACAACCCACAGGTTGAGAACTATTGTTCTAGAACCTGTCAGGTTGAAAATTCATGGTGAGAAAGGAATACACCTCACTTCCTTTAGGCTACAAGCAACCAAAACCTAGTGTTTCAAAGTCCTTAAGATTAAGGGTCCAAAATGGGTCTCCCTGGATGAAAATCAAGATGTTGGTTTTCACCATGAAGAACTTCCTCTATAGGGTGCCGGGAATTCTCTACCTCATCTTATGACTTCCACAGTCAGCCCACATTCCTTGCTCATGACTCCAACTTCTGCTTCTGGGTCATACCCTCTCTGATTTCAACTTTCCTTTCTCCCTCTTTTTCTTATACCCTTGTGATTACACTGGGCCACTTGGATATTCTAGAATAACTCCCCATACTCAAATCCTTAACTTGATTATACCTGCACTCCCACCCCCTGGCCCAGGCTTGGGGATTAGAACACAGATATCCTTGGGGCGCCATATCTAAAGGGACATGGGGCTGAAGAGGCTTGAGCTGGGCTTGCCTGGCATCTCGGAAGATGGAAAGCCATAAAAATGGAGGAGAGTTGGGGAGAGGAGGTGATGTGCCTCTTGCAGCCTCTGTAGGTTCCACTGAGAACTTTGGCCGTTCCCTGAGTGAGACGGGAGTAGGTGAGAGACATGATCTCACTAGTTTTTGTTTGTTTTTAACTCTCACATTTATTTATTTATTCATTCATTCATTCATTCATTCATTCGTGTGGAGGGGACAGGCACATACATGGTGGAAGTCAGAGGACAACTTGCTGGAGTTGGTTCTCCCTTTCCACCATGTGTTTCCCAAGGATCAAATTCAGGTTAGCCTCGGAGCCAAGCACCTTTGCCTGATGAACCATCTTGCTGGCCCAATCTCACAATGAGGAGGCTGCTCAGTACCCAGGCTGAGATGATGGTAGACCAGACTTCAACAGTGGCAGGAAGAGGTGAGATTTTTGAGTTGCAGGGAGATACTTCAGGATCAACAGAGAGGGGCAAATCAAAGATGACGCCAAGGTTTTTTTCAGATGTTTGGCTCATTAGGATATAGCTTTTTGCTAGTATAGCATGTGTTTACCATGCACAAAGCTTTTGAGTTCAAATCCTGGCAACTCTTGCTCCCCCCCCCAAAAAAAACACTTTCTGTATTGGTATGTTTTCTAGTACTATAACAAAATACCCAAGGCAGGCTACTTTAAGAAGAAAAGAAGTTTATTTAGCTCACATTTTGGAAACTGAAAATCTGGGATTGGGAGATGTAGAGGGAATCTTAGAAGGTCTTATTAATAAAATCAAACCCAGGCAGGTATTGGGGTGAAATGCTGGATAGTCAGAGAGACAGAACAAGCCACAGCTATCTCACCTCGTTGATCCTCAGCTGGTCTTGTTTCCTCAGACTGGAAGCCTCTGAGTCCTCATCCAGAATGAATCTCAGCTGAACTGTGTTGCTCCAAAGCCTGAAAGCTTAACCAGCCAAATGCTGAAGCAGCCAAATGCTTCTAGTTTCTGGTCCTCACACCTTATAAACCTTTCTGCTTTCTACTACCACTCCCTGGGATTAAAGGCTTGCTTTCTGAGATTAAAGGCGTGAGTTACCATGCCTGGCTGTTTCCAATGTGGCCTTGAACTCACAGAGATCCAGAGGGATTTCTGTCTCTGGAATGCTAGGATTAAAGGTGTGAGTGCCACCATTTTCTAGCCTTTGTATTCAGTGGCTGTTCTGTTCTCTGACCCCAGATAAGTTTATTAGGGTGCACAATATTTTGGGGAACACAATACCACCACAGGGAGGAATAGCTCTTGCAGCCCTTGTGGGTTCTGGAAAGAAAAATTGGCCTTTATTCCAGTAAGATGGAGTGAATGAGAGATACAATCTCTCCGTTTGGCCTTTGCATAGTGCTAATAGCTGGTAACGTCATGGCAGGAGCATACTTAGGAACAGTGGGATCACCTCAATGGATATGAGGCCAGAGAGGGCTTCAGGGAACCGGCTTATGCTTTTCTAACTTGTTTCCATGACAGTTCATGAGACCAACATTCCCTTATGAGGGTGATGCCCCCCAAGGCCAGAGCAAGCTCCCATTTGGCCCATATGCTAAAGGGAGTTTCCATCACATCCCACACCACCATACCAGGTACCAGGCTTCCACTACAGGAGGCCTTAGGAGACAAGCCACACACAAGCCACAGGATCCTTGAAGGCTCGAAGAGAGATTTCCCATGTTCATGGACTGGAAGAATTAACAATACTGTTAAAATGTCCACACTAGCCAATGCGCCCTAGAGATTTAGTGTAATCCCTTCCAAAATTATTTTTTCACAGAAATATAAAAAAGCATAATGTCTTCAGAAAGAACAAAGCCAGATGCGCAAGTAAAGCCAGATGCACACCCATTTCAAGCTGAACGACAAGGGTATAATAAGCAAAATGGGATGCTACGGGTATAAAACCAAACACATGAGCAGGAGAACAGAATGCGAGCCCAGAAATAAACCCAAGCTCATGTTGTCGATTAATCTTCTACAAGGGCACCAAAAATGCACAGTGGGAAATGAATCTCTCTGCAATCCATGGTGTGGAGAGAGCAACATGCGAAGAAGTGAAACTGGACCCTCGCCTTACATGATATACAAATTTGATCTCAAAGTAGATTCATTTTGGTTATGTGTATGCGTGTGTGTCTGTGTGTGGGTATATGCATGTGAGTGCAGGTGCCCTCAGGGGCCAGAAGACAGCATCTAGATCCTCTGCAGCTGGGGTTGACAGCTGTCTGACATGGGTGTTGGGGACTGAGCTCAGGTCACTAAGCCCATCTCTCTAGCCCATTAAAACAGGTTCCAGACTGAGACATAAGACCTGACAAAGGGAAACTTCGAGAAGGAGGAAAGTCCCTAGACATTAACCTTGGCCACCGGTGTTTGTTTGAGACAGAATCTCACTACGTAGCCTTGGCTGGCCTGGAACTCAGTGTGTAGACCAGGCTGGCCTCAAATTCAGAGATCTGCCTGCCCCCAGCTCCTGAGTTAAAGGTGTGCACCGCCACGCCTGGCTTTTCTCCTCTTTTCTTTTTTGGAAAGGACACTAAAAGCACATGGTGCAGAGACAAAATAAACAGGTTCAACCTAATCAAACTAAAGGTTCATGAGAAAGGAAACAAGACGGAAAGTCACTCTACATGAGGGAAGAAAAGAGTGGCAAGTAATACTTAACACAGGGTTAACGTCTAAAACAGTATGCATACAACCCAGTAGCAAAAAAGCCAATTCGTCTGACTTAATAAACAGCTCAATGACCCGAACAGACACTTTTCCAAAGATGGTCTCCACATGGCCAACTGGCATGTTCAAAGTCCTCAACTCCCGTCATCAGGGAAGTATAAACAAGACCAGGAGCTGTCACCTTGCACTTGTTAGGATGGCTGTCTCAAGGAAAAGCTAAGTGTTGGCCTAAGTGTTGGCAAGCACACGGAAGAGTTAGAACCCTGGTGCCCGTCAGCAGGAATGTAAATTAAAAATTTTTAAAAAGGCTCAAGAAGTTAAAAATAATCTAGGCATGGTGGCACACATCTTTAATCACAGCACTCAGAAGCCAGAGGCAAGAAGATCTCTGTGAATTTGAGGCCAGCCTGATCAACATAGTGAATGAGTTCCAGGACAGCCAGGACTGCACAGTGAGACCCTGTCTCAAAGAAAGAGAGAGGGGGCTATATAAACAATAGAATAACTCATTTTAACAAAAAGACAGGCATTGTGGTGCGTGACTATAACTCCAGCATTCAGGAGGTTGAGGGAGGAGAAAGGGAGGAAGAAAGGAAGGATTTAGCCATTTGCAACAACAGAAAGGGTACTGGAGGATGATGCACTAAATGACATCGGCAGACATAGGATACTATGACCTCCCTTGTCAAACTTAAAATCAGAGAGCCTTTAATTCCAGCATTCAAGAGGCAGAGGTAGGCAGATCTCTGTGAGTTCGAGGCCAGCCTGGTCTACAGATTGAGTTCCAGGATTGTTACACAGAGACACCCTGTCTCGTAAAACCACAGAGAGAGAGAGAGAGAGAGAGAGAGAGAGAGAGAGAGAGAGAGAGAGAGAGAGAGAGAGAGAGCGCTCTCATATTGCTCCTCTGCTCTGGAAATCCCAGGTAACTCAGGAAAGCTGGAGCCTAGACAAGAGCTCAGGGAGCAGGTGTCAGGCAGAAGGTGGAGGCTGGAGCATCTCCAGGGCTCTCTGATTAATGGGAACCAGGGACCTAGGAAAGATGGTCAGAAGCCACCAGAGCCTGATGCTGCCATCTCTTCCACAGTATAGACGGGAGGAGAGTATTGTTGTGGGAATTCATTCTGCTCAGCCAATGGCTTTGAGGTAACAAGCCTCAGGGTATGGTCTTGTCTGAGTATGTGACTACTTAAGAGCAGAGAGGAGGGTCGTGCAAGCTCGCTTGGGGGTGAGGACTGGGTCAGGCAGTGTGAAACCACAGGTGGCTGGTCCCCTTCTCCCCTGAGCAGAACAACAGGACTCTGCAACTGAATCAGTGGCAGCTTCTCATCTCTATTGTGAGTATATTTTATTAATCTCACCTGTTAATAAACCTGATTTTACCCAAGAATTCTGTCCCACATTATCTGGCTCCCAACATGGGGCTTGAACCCATGACCCTGAGATCAAGAGTCTCAAGTTTTACCAACTGAGCTAGCCAGGCTAGCTTACACCACTATAGTCAGAACTTTGGATAAGCTTTACCCATTACTCTGAGACTGGCTACAAATGTTACAGCTAGTCCTCATGAGAATTAATCATTGTTTTATTTTTTTACAGGATCCCACAGAGATACCATCACCCCCTAGATAGCAAGAAGCAATTCTAAGAAAAACAATGCCCCCTCTCCCAACAGGTTTTTGATTTTTGTCAGGGTTATGGATAATGGTCATCTGTAAGGGATTGGTTATAAGTTGTTATAGGGTTGGGGGTGGGACAATAAAGTTTAGAATGAGGAATCTCTTTTGGAATAGAAAAAAGGGGGATAGACAGGCGGATCTCTGTGAGTTGGAGGCCAGCCTGGTCTACAGAGCGAGATCCAGGTTGGGCACCAAAACTACACAGAGAAACCCTGTCTCAAAAACAAAACAACAGCCGGGTGGTGGTGGCGCACGCCTTTAATCCCAGCACTCGGGAGGCAGAGCCAGGCGGATCTCTGTGAGTTCGAGGCCAGCCTGGGCTACCAAGTGAGTTCCAGGAAAGGTGCAAAGCTACACAGAGAAACCCTGTCTCGAAAAACCAAAAAACAAAACAAAACAAAACAAAACAAAACAAAACAACAAAAACCCCACAAGATTTAGATTCCTCAGGATAGGATAGCTATTGGAGTATCTCTGTAACTTGCCAATTACCTTTGGCCTGGACATTTAATTTGTGTTTCTTGTCTGTTGTTGTTTTTTTTTTTTTTTTTTTTTTTTTTGGTTTTTCGAGACAGGGTTTCTCTGTGTAGCTTTGCGCCTCTCCTGGAACTCACTCTGTAGCCCAGGCTGGCCTCGAACTCACAGAGATCCGCCTGGCTCTGCCTCCCGAGTGCTGGGATTAAAGGCGTGCGCCACCACCGCCCGGCGTCTGTTGTTGTTCTTATTGGTTGTAGTTCCATTTTTGTTTATGTTATTACCTTTTCTTCTAGATAATACTTTATAATTGTTCTTATTGTATATAGCTTTGTGTTGGGATTTGAACCCTTTTATTTAGACAAAAAAGGAGAAGTAGGAATTAGTTCCGTTCAGCCAATGGTTTTGAGGTAACAAGCCTCAGGGTGTGGTCTTGTCTGAATATGTGACGGGTTAAGAGCAGAGGGAGAAGGGCTGTGTGCTCTCTTGGGGGTCAGGAGACATGAGGGAGCTTGTGGTTGGTTCCCATATCCCGAGCAGAACGGCAGGACTCGGCAACTGAATCAGTGTTGTGAGTGTACTTCATTAATCTCACCTGTTAACCTGCTTTACCCAAGAATTCTGTCCCACATTGTGGTATGGAGAAAGCACATACCCTGCCACCTAGGATGGTCTCTGGAGCACCTTTGAGGCAACCTAAGGAGTTGGACCCTAAGGTGGAATTGTTCCTGGGAGGTGGATGTTCTCTCCCTCAGGGGACACATCTACAGTGGCCTGGCCCCACACCCACCCTAACCCCCAGCTCTCAACTCCCGCCTGTGGCCAGCTCCTCACTTGCACTCTGACAGGCATCTGGGCTGCCCCTGGGTCTGAGATGGGGCCCCTGTCTTGGGCTCCCATAGAACCCGCTATGACTTACTGAATGTCAGTCTCCCACGAGGCCAGGTGCACCCGAGGCTTCCACAAAGGCCCCTTGTTTCTGCGGCCTGAGATCTATGGGTTTGAGAGGTGACTGTCGAGCAGAAGCCTTCAGCGGAAGCCCTCGCTTGTCTGCACAAGGTGGCTCTTTGCCAAGCAGAATCACTGAACTTCCTGAGACCTGAGGTTCTGGGAGGCCTTGTCAAGCCCCTCTGCACAGCAGAGCACCTGCCCTAGTAACACTAAATACCACACCAGGATAAACGCCTGCTAAATTGCATAGCCAGGATCCTGGGCTTGGGATCCTGTTCTACTGTCGAGTTTCAAGTGGCCTGGACTAGCACTTGAAATGGACAGGTGCCTGTACCTAAGTCCCTTAGCACCCCCCCCCCCCATGACTCTTGGGAAAGGGTCTGGCAAGTGAATGAGCCTGTTGTTCTGACTTTGTGGTGTTTGGGGTTTTCTGGGCAGCTGACTCAGGGCATGTGATCAGAGCTGCCTGGAGTCTTGAGGCTTTCTACCATATTGTATTGTATTTCTCACATCCCTAAGGGCAAGCATGGTCCTCTCGCTGTGCTGTAGGAACCTATGGAGTGAGAGGGGCCTGGGCCCTGTGGAAACTAACTCAGGTGTTCCCAATGACTAAAGACATCATAGAGCCACTGACTGGACCCTTTCTGAAACCCTGTTCCAGAGCGGGTTGGCCTGGAGGGCTTTGACCACAGCTGCCCATTCTGCCCACACTGCCCCATTTCTATGGGGACAGTGTTCCCCTCATTCTCAGGAGAGAAACCCAGGCTGTCCCTTCCCCTCCTCAGCAACAACACAGGCTCAGCATGCAAGACAGTTTATTGGCTTTACTTCACATAATTTTTCTTCGTTGGTCAGGGAATGAAAAATGCGGGGGTGACAGGTCAGAGTCAAAGGCACTTTGAATGTTAGAACGGGTGAAAAGTGGTTGTCTGGAAATGACAAGTCCATTTCAAAGGCTTACGAAGTCTGTGCCCAGGAAATCTGGCCTCATTCGGCTACCACCTTCCCGTGCAGGTACCACCGGGCCAGGCCTTCTGCTGTCCTGCCGTCCCCCAACATCTTCAGGACCTGGCTGCTGCAGTGAGTGGGCTGAACACACGTGAAGTTCTGTGCATACAAAAGTCACACACACACACACACACACACACACACACACACACACACACACAAATGTGACACAAGTAATGGGAGAGGGTGTGCTTGTAGCCTTAGGTAACAATTCCACACTGCGGTGTGACTCCTCTGGTCCGAAGACCACTGGACCGAGGACTAACATGAATAATTGGCTCTGTGAGCCTGACCTGACTTCGAAACCCTCCAGGACAGAGTTTGCTCTCGGAGAGTCTCTGTGTACCAGAGTGATGGAAGAGGAAGTGGTGGTCTGAACAGCTGGAGCCTAGGGACTGATCCCTGTGGTCAGAGGGAGTTTCAATCTTCTCAGACCTCGAGCCAAGGACAGAGACAGTCCGTGAGAGGAAACAGGATGCTGGCTCCCAGGAGGGCTGCCCCCAAGGCCAAGGCCACGGGCTCCTCAGGCCTCTGCTTCTACCGCTTCTTCTTCGTCTCCTTCTTCGGCCTCTTGTTGATGGAAGGCACGGCAGCCTTGGGCTTCTTCGGCACCTCTGCACTTCTGGGCTCGGACTGCTCGGCCTCCTGTGTGGTGATTTTTAAAAAGACAGAGTCATATTTAGAGAAATCCACCTTGACCAACGGGATTCTGTCAACTGAAGCATGGCACAGAAACACAAGGGAAGGATTTTTACCCAGACTAGATTCTGGACGTGCACAGCACCAGGTGGCATCCGGGCTCCTTTACCTCCCAGTTCAGTGGTCTATGGGCCCCTCAGTCCCATGTCTCATGTATAAGCTGGGAACAGTGACAGGCACCTGGGGGAGGTGAAGTCACAGGAGCACCAGCAGGGTTGGTGGCACCCAGTGGCTGTCAGGATGCCTCATGCTAGGAAGCATTAGTGAGGGTCGGCTGTGGGGAGGCTGCTATGGCTGACACTCCTGGAGATTGCTCTCCTCCCCCTAGTCAGCCACGGAACTTGGGCTGGGGGTGGGGCGAGCAGCTGGCAGGTGGGCTACCACTACACTGTGTTCTGCAGAGTCTGGCAGGGTACCCCGGGGAGGGCAGAGGCAGCCTCGGGCCAGAACCCCAGATTCTCAGCAACTGGGACAGTTCCATTCTGTCTGTTTCATACCCTGTGATGATGCCCTTGTAAGATTTGGCTGAAACAAAGGTTTTGCTGCTGAAAAGAAAAAAATAAGTTCAAAGTCACAGATCTAGGTCTGGCTCTCACTGTGCAGACAAAGAAAGTGAGCCCCAGGAAGGGGCAGGCCTGCCCCGGGCTACTGCGCTTGTACCAGAGCAGAATCAGGAATGCTCCTATCTGGTGTTCTTGTATCTCCTTTGGTGATAACAAGCCTGTGTGGTAGCCCAAAGGACCCCAGAAGCAGGTTAGCTGAGGGGATGACAGCCACGGCCTGGGCTTTGTCTGCAAGCTGTACTTGGTATGCAGTGTTTATTCTCAAAAATCCAGGGAGGGTGGGGGGTGGGGTGGGGGGTGTGGCATGGTGGCTCGGCAGGCGAGGGTACAGCAGTGATCTGGGTTTCATCTCCAGGTCCCACACAGTTCAAAGACAGAACTGACTCCTAAAACTGTTGTCCTCTGACCTCCAAAAATGTACCGTGGCATGTATCCCCCGCAAAACAAACCAACAAACAAGTAAATGTGATAAAAAATAATCCATGCCAGGCTGGTGAGCTGGCTCCGTGAGGAAAAGCACTTGGCATGCAGTTCAAGTTCAAGGCCCTCCATGAAGGTGAAAGGAACTAACTCTGCAACTGTCCTCTTGACATCCACACACACACTTGGCACCTGTGCACCTACACACACACACATACACACACACACACACTCTCTCTCTCACACACACACACACACACACACACACACACACACACACTCTCTCTCTCTCTCTCACACACACACACACACACACACATCATGCACAAAAACACACAACTGAATGACTTCCCACGAAATCTGGACTCCCAGCTTCTCTTGGATACTTTATACACACAGTGACGGTAGCTGTGTCCCCTCGTGGTGGCAATGGCTCAAGAGCACTGTCCTTGTATTCACAGACCACACCCCAAGGTGCCAGCACACCCCAGGGTACAAGGTCTTACTGTGTAGCCTTGGCTGGTCTGGAATTCAATATGGGGAAAGTTGCTGTTTGTGTGTTTTACCCCCTTGGTCTATTTTTTTAATTTTGTGAGATTTATTAATTTTATTATGTGTTTTGTGTGTATGTATGTCTATACACACATGTGTGCTTGGTGCCCCAGGAGGTCAGAAAAGATTGTTGGATCTCCTGGAACTGGAGCTACAGATGGCTGTGAGCCACCATGTGAGCGCTGGGAATGGAACCCAGGTCCTTTGAAGAGAAGCAAGTGCTCTTAACTGATGAGATATCGCTCCAGCCCCCAGCCTCCTTGATCTTAAGTTAAAACAGAAAAATTAAAAAGCAGACTAAGGCCCCATCCTTGCTCTGGAAGACAAAGAGGATCCTCTTGAATGAAATAGGTGCAGTAAAGAAACCAAAATAGCCGCTACGTGTGGAAAAGGGAAGGTTTATTCCAAACCGCCAAGGCTGTCTGTCTCTCAGTGATTTCTTCGGACCAGACATCTACTTGTTGCAGAGGTGCTTAGCGTGCATTCATGTGTGCTCCCCGTGGGGTGCTGCAGAAGGTCAGTACATCCAGCCACTGGAGGGGAGCCTCATTTCCTGGCAAGAAGGCCAAGGTTCTGACCCTGGGAACTTGCAGGCAAGGTACAGGGAAGCACAGGGGGCAGTCACAGTGTGATCGGGTCCTCAGGTCCTACAGGGGTAGTTTCCACTCTAGGCTGACAGGAGTGACTCAACAAGTGAGTGATTTCATTTCTCTTCAGATGTGTGCGGCTAGGAAAAGCCAGGGAGGAGCGGACTATAGACCCGACAGCCTCACCTTGAAGTGACTGAGGGAAAAAAGAAGCCTCCATTGCCCGGAGTTTCCGGGCCTGTGGATACAATTCCATCGATAATGGAGTGTCGATCGAACAGCTCACCAGGCCAGAAAACTGCTGCTCCCATCAGGCCCAGGTCATGGGATCTGTGCAGAGGCAAGGGAGAGGCACTGAGCGCGCACTCTGCCCTGTGCGGCTCGATGCGGCTGTGCGCCTGTAAACTGGGACAGTGTCACTCAGCACTCTCATTCTTCCCTTGCAAACAGTCAGGGGAAGAAAAGCACCAAGCTCTGCTCGGACCCCGCCTGGGAACTGTCTCATCTGACCTGCCAGGAGCTCTCCTCTTTCTATGGCTCAGCTAGACTAAGGCTGCACAGAACAGGGACCAGGTCAGCCTCACACTGGAGCTCTGGCCCTTCCCTGAGGCATGGAGGTGAGCAAGGCAGTGGCCCGAGAAGAGGACAAGACACCAGATGAAATGGGGGGTGGGGGGAAGCTGTCCACAAGGGCTCAACTGCGCCAAAGACACGGCATCTCAGATGCGTGGCAGGCAAGTAGAACTGTGATAGGAAAATCAGTCTGGGAGGGGTGGCTGGGAGACAGCTGAGCTAGTAAAGCACTTGGTGTCCAAGTGTAAGGACCTGAGTTCAGATCCCCGGTAACCATGTAAAAAGTGGGGTGTGGCAGCACACAGCTAGTATCTTAGCATTAGAGAGGCAGAGACCAGATGCCTGGGGCTTGAGTACATACACACACACACACACACACACACACACACACACACACACACACACACACAAGCCCCAGAAGCTCATTCTAGAAACTCTTTGGCAGGACTTTACAGGTCCTTCCCATTGGTTAGTCTGGCACACACTTGCAGCCTGGTGCTTGTGGGAGCATGATGATGCCCTCACCCTGCTCACCACACAGCACTCTCAGGAACAGATCATTAAGTAAAGCACACCTGCCCCCCAAGCCAACTACAAGCTCCTCCCAAGCTGCAACCACATGGCAGCAGAACCAGAGCTGGCTGTTAGTCTGTCCCTGGATGCCAGGACTGGGCATGTGCTTGTTCAAGTTAACTATCCAGTTATGGTGGCCCTGATGGGTGTGGAAACTCAAGGCCCTCTACAGAACTTTGCACAGAGCTCTCTGGGCCATTCTCCCAGAGCTCAGGGAAGGGTTTTCAGGTCTCCGAACACCGCAGGCTTCAGGCTGGAAGTGGCATCTCCGTGGGCGGCACATTAAATGCCACCACACTCACTATCTATTCTGGTAAGTTGCCCAGGAAAGCACGTGGTCAAGTAGAGCCGCCAGGGAATTTATAAAGTGAACACAGCAGAGACATGGCTCTGGGCTGTAAATCCTGGACGACGGGAATGCTGATAGCAACTATCCTCCCCACACATCACAGGGCCTGAGAAGGAAGTCAGTACCCCTGGGAAAGGCAGGATCTGGAGACAGATGGCTCCAGAGACTCACAGCGTCCAAGTCTGCTACGCCTCACTGTCCTCTGTGGGGAAGCTATCTGCTGAGTCTTCACTAACACCACAGACCTGGACAGACACACAAGCCAGCAGAGATGCCTACCCTCCAGGTGCTGGCAGCTAGCTGGCTGCTGAGATGACCGCTCAGCCAGCATCTAAACCATGAACTCACGGGGAGCTAGCTACCAGATGCACTCTTACTACCCACTACATGAGTCACGCAACAATGCAAATACCCACTCACGTAGGGCCAACTGGATCGACATTCTGTGCAGAAGCTGATCCAAAAGGCCTGGGAGGCAAGCTCAGGCCAGATGAGGCAGAGGAGCAGCCACCCACACTTCCTCATTACTCCTTTTCTCTTTCTTTTTTTCTTCCTTCCTTCCTTCCTTCCTTCCTCCCTCCCTCCCTCCCTCCCTCCCTCCCTCCCTCCCTCCCTCCCTTCCTTTCTTTTGTTTGTTTTTCAAGACAGGGTTTCTCTGTGTAACAGCTCTGGCTGTCCTGGAACTTGCTCTGTAGCCCAGGCTGGCCTTGAACTCACAGAGATCCACCTGCCTCTGCCTCCTGAGTGCTGGGGTTAAAGGGTATGAGCCACCGCCTTCCAGCTTTCTTTTCTTTCCTTTCCTTTCCTTTAAGACAAGGTCTCGCCGGGCAGTGGTGGCGCACGCCTTTAATACCAGCACTCGGGAGGCAGAGGCAGGCGGATTATGTGAGTTCGAGGCCAGCCTGTTCTACAAAGTGAGATCCAGGAAAGGCGCAAAACTACACAGAGAAACCCTGTTTCAAAAAACCAAACCAAACCCCCCCCCCAAAAAAAAAGACAGGGTCTCATTATGGAGCCTTGGCTGGTCTGGAATTTGCCATGTAGATCAGGCTAGCCTCGAACTCACAGTATCCACTCCTCTTCCTTGAGAGGGCAGGGATTAAAGGTGTGCACAAGCATGCCTGCCTCACTACACTTGGTTGCTGCCTCTCACCTAGGAAAACCTACCCAGTGAGGCCCAAAGTCAGCTCTGCCGGAACTCTTTGAGGAGGGCTGCCTGGGCTCGGCAGAGCTGACTGCAAGAGCTGCAAGCCGAGCCTGCCTGCCTCCAGTTTCGGAGGTAGCAGATTTTACGTGAGCTCCCCAGGACTCCATTTTTTGCAGGAATAGACCTCCCCTCTTCGCAGCTCCCACCCACGGACCACTGCTGTCCCCAGCGGGCCAGCCATACAGTTCCTTCTCAAGGCCTTTGAACTTGACCAAGCAGGAAGGCAGCCTCCATGGGATGCTGCAGCTGAAGGAGAGAAAGCCTGGGAGCTGTCATCTCACCACAGGGTCAGGGAGCAGAGGAAGCAGGCCCTATTGAGGGCCATGAAGACAAGAGGGGGCCAGAGGGGAGGCAGAGGACACCTTAGGAGTCCTGGGTTCCCAGCCAAGCAGCAACTACATCTCAGTCTCTCTACAGTACATAGAAACTTCAAGCAGCGTAAGTAGCTGGGGCCAAGTTCAGGCCTTTCTGGAATCTTTCCCTGCAGAGCCCAGTAACTTCTTAGGTTTCAAGTGAGCATGTTAAGTCAAAGCGAGTTCAAGGCCAGTCAGGGCTACAGGAGTAGACCCAGTTTCAAGACCGTGACTCCCACTCACACAGAGAACTAGAAGAGATCATCTGCCTCTGCTCCCTGAGTGCTGTGACTAAAGGCGTGTACCAACCACTATGTACAGCCTAAATCTTATTAACGTTATTTACTATGGGTGTGTACATGTGTGGGTATAGTGTGGCGGTCGGGGAAACTTTACGGAGTCAGTTCTCTTCTCTTCTCTTCTGCCACCGCGTGGGTTCTGGGACTGAAGAAGTCATCAGGCTTGGGGCCTTTGTCCCTGAGCCGTGTCACCAGTCCCCAGGATCCTTTTTATCATTCCCCCCATACAACCACACTTGGCTTGAGAGACAAGTGTATTTGCTGTCTTGTCTAAGGACCTGCTATCTCACAGTTTAGAATCCAGCCTACAAGAAAATACTTGGGTTGTGTGGCCGTGGCCTTGGCCTTAGGGGCAAATAAATGTTTTCTCAGGTCTCAGCTTAATGAGGTGTCAATGAGAAAGCCTTCCATCTGGCTTAGAATTCAAGAGACTTGGCTTATGTTGGCCAGTGGGCTCTTGTTCTCCTCTGAAAAGGAAGGGGGTGGGGTGGGAAGCATTTATGTGTTCTTTTTTTTCTTCTCTGATTAACCCCCAAAGAGCTTTCAAATAATCTGCTAAGTATTGAAGCACTGAAGTCATAAACCAGTTGCAAGAAATCAGCTTACTGGAACAAGAGGAAAGACATTCTTTTGCTTTTCAAAGGCTTTCCCATCATCTGAAGCCAAAAATATTATCTTCTGACCCAAAAAGCTACTAATAAACCTTGTTTCCATATGCCAACCAAGAGGATAGTTTTGCCCTAAGCAGACCAGCAAAGAGCAGCATTGTTCTCTGGGTCCCTTATCCCACTTCTGGCCCTCTGCCGCCTCCCTTGCATCCTCTGCAACCAAGCAAGCCCTTCCCTGCTGCCCTCAGGCCGTAAGGAGGCTCTACAAGCTGTCCCCACTTTCCCAGGCTCCCTTCCTCCCTAACCTCCCTTGTCCTCTACTTAAAGCCCCTTCTTCCCCTTAGGGCTGTTAGGAGTGGGGGCGGGGGGGGGGGGGCTGTCTCATGGCAACATACAGAAGAAAGTTGTAGCAGAATCCCTAGTCCCAGGGGCCATGTGCTGGCCTAAGGCAGTAAGTGGGTTCATAGCACTTTTTTTTTTTTTTTTTTTTTTTTTTTTTTTTTGGTTTTTTCGAGACAGGGTTTCTCTGTGTAGCTTTGCGCCTTTCCTGGAACTCGCTTTGGAGACCAGGCTGGCCTCGAACTCACAGAGATCCGCCTGGCTCTGCCTCCCGAGTGCTGGGATTAAAGGCGTGCGCCACCACCGCCCAGCGGGTTCATAGCACTTTATCATCATCATCACCACCACTACCATCATCATCATCGCTACTGAACCAATGAAAAGATTTTGGTTGGTTTTGTTTAAAATTTTTTTAAGATTTTTTTTTCTTAATATTTTCATTGATTATTTGGGAATTTCACATAATATACTCGGATCACTCTTACTTCCCAGGTCCACCCCCTACTCGTGGCCTCCCCCTCCCCCCAAAAAAAGAAATTGAAAAAAAAGAAAGTCCAGTTTGCGTTGTCGATACAGTTACTGGAGCACGGTTAAATTTCCGGTGGCCAGCCCCCACAAAGAAAAGTGAGTCCTTCCCCTCCCCACCAGTAGCTAGCTATTGTTGAGAGCTCACTTCAGCATCCCCATCACAATTTCTAAGAGTTCTCTTCAATGGCTTCCTGTCTGGGTTGTTACTTTTTTGGGGAATGGGGGTTGTCATAGAAACCTTCCATGTCTCTCTTTCTCAACTGTGAGTCTGCAGTCATTGATGCCACTGCAGAAGCTTTCCTGTCCTTTATACTTACCAGGAGCATGGATCATGGACTTCCACATGGTGACATCATGGACCACAGATATCTATCTACCTGGCCCCCAGTGTCAGCATGTACCATGGACCTCAGCATGGTCTCCGGTGGCAGACTGACCCACGGACATCAACATGACTTCAGGTGGCAGCCCTGACCACGTACATCTGTGTGGCCTTTGCTAGTAACACAGGCTACGGACATCAACACAGCCTCCAGCTGTAGCAGGTCCATGGCCCCTGGTGGCAGCCTGGACCACAGACATCTCCATGACCTTCAGTGGTAACACTGGCCATGAACACAACAGGATCACGGACTCAGATATGGCACCTGGTGGTAGCATGGACCACAGACATCAATCAACATGGCCTCCAGCAGTAGCTCAGGCCTCAGACATTAACATGGTTCAGCCTCTCTCCTCTGAGTATGTATTGCTTTATTCCGCCATCTTCCCACCTCTATCAAAAATTCATTCTTTGCAGTGGCATTGGAAACTGTAGCACGTCACTCACATACACACACACATACACACATTTGCCCATATAGCCCTACATGCAAATACTCATTGCCATGAGTCATTGGACTGGCTCGAGGCCTCTGGTCTCTGAAGCACCACAAATACTGGACCATTTTCGAGACTTCTTCAATCACAGTCATGCTTTGGGTTTTCATTTTTGGTGGTGATGATGTGCTCCCAGATCTAGTTCTGCAGCACCAGCTCCTCCTCGAGGTCCAGAAGCTTGTAAATGGAGTAGGAGTTGGGGTTGACTGACTTGAAGCATTAATCTGGGCCTGGATAGCTGCAGAGTTGGTCAGGCCACCAGGCTCTTCAGGTGCATCTATTTTATTTTTATTTTTTTTTTAGTTTTTCAAGATAGGGTTTCTTTGTGTAGCCTTGGCTATTCTAGAACCAGCTTTGTAGACCTGGCCTTGAACTCATAGGGATCTGTCTGCCTCTGCCTCCCGAGTGCTGGAATTTATGTCGTGCACCACCACCCGGCTTAAAGATGTATTTATTTTATTTTATGTGTATGAGTGATTTGTTTCCTTGCCTGTATATATACGATGTACATGCCTGGTAACTACAGAGATGGGACGTCAGGCCAGAAGAGGTTTTGGGATCCCCTGGAACTGGAGTTACAGATGACTGTGAACCACCACATGAGTGCTGGGAACCAAACCCAGGTCCTCTGTAAGAGCAACAAATGCTTTTAACAGCTAAACCATCTCTCCAACTTTAGTCTTTTGTTGTTTAAGATTTATTTTGTTTGTATTTATGTGTATGTGTGTTTACGTGGGTACCTACAGAGGCCAGAAGAGGGGGTTGGATCCTCTGAAGCCGGAGTTACAAGTGTTGTGAGCTGCCACTGTGGCTGCTGGGAAGCAGGCTTAGGTGCTCTGTGAGAGCAGGAGGCACTCTTGACTGGGCCATCTCTCCAGGCCCCTGGCAAGCTGTACTCATTGTTTTTAAGGTAAAAAGGGCAAATACAGTGGTACACCCTTTCAATCCCAGCACTTGGGAGACAGAGGTGAACAGATCTCTGTGAGTTTGAGGACAGTCTGGTCTACAGAGAGAGTTCCAGTCCAGCTAAAACTGGGGCCAATGGGATGGATCAGCAGGTAAAAGGACTGGCCACCAAACCTGTCGACCCGAGTTTGATCCCTGGAATCCACAGGGCACAAAGAACTGACCCATGCAAGTTGTCCTCTGATTCCACACATGTACACACGCATTCACAAAGATTGCTAAAATAGTCCTGCATGGCAGCCCTTGGGAAACTGAGGCAGGAAGGCTATTATTCTAAGTTTTGGGCCAGCCTGGGCTACAATGTGAAATCTTCTTTCAGTAAAACAAAGCTAATACAGTAAACTTCGGGTAGGAAGGTAGCTCCCCTGTGTTCCTTCCCTCTAAACTACAAAAAATAAAAAAATAAATAATTTTAAAAATTGCTGCAATGTATTTATATTTTAAAAGATGGAGGTAAATTAAGTCTTCCTGCTTGTTGGGGGAGTTAAGAGGCATATACTTAAAAAATTTTTTCTACCCGTTTTTTAGGAGGCATGTATTAAAATTTTTAAATTACATCTATTGATTTACTATGGGGGAGGGGCACAGTGAACAGGTGTGAAGGCCAGAGAGAAACTTGCATTTGATTGGGGGAGACTTACTTCGGAGCCCTTAGTTAGCTCCTTGCCTCAGAGGCCCTTAACCTGCTGTGGTCCTTCCCTGCAAGCCTTGGGACTGAGGAGGCTCACTTCAAAGGTTAAGAACAATGAGCGGAACATGGCTTCCCCTCCCGGCTCTCCAAATAAAACAATGGTCATCACCTCCCTCCCTGGAGACTCAGCAGCAACTAGAGACAGACAAAGTTTGTTACTATTAGACCCAACGGCATGCCCTGTCTGAGGACTGGGGCCAGGGATTGTTTTTAAAGTATGATGTGACTATGGGTGGAAAGTCCAATGGTGAGTGACATCCACAAACCACAAGAACACACGACAGACAAAACCACCGGAGGCCACGAGCCTGTCTGTGCTGGAGCCCCTCAACGCTCTGCCCTTTTTCTTGTTTGTGTATGTGTGCATGAGTCTGTGTTCATGGTGTATGTGGTACACGCATCATGTGTACGTACGGAGACTAAAGGAAGACATCGAACCTGGGGCTTGCTACTTTCAGCTAGGTTGGTGGCCAACAAGCCCTAGTACTCTGCCTGTCTTACCTACCCCAGTGCTGGGGTCACATGCACTTAGCCATGTGGATGCTAAGGACCCAAACTTAGGTCCTTCCTCATGCTGTACAGCCAGCCCTTTATCCACTGAGCCGTTTCCATATCCCCTGCTTCAGACAGTGTCTATGCAGCTCAGAATGGTCCTGAATTTACTGTGTAGCTGCCTTAGTTGGGTTTCTATTGCTTTGAAGAGACACCATGACCACAGCAACTCTGGTTTTTTGTTTGTTTGTTTTGTGGTGTTTTTTGGTTTTTTGGTTTTTTGAGAAAGGGTTTCTCCCTGTAGTTTTGGTGCCTGTCCTGGATCTCACTCTGTAGACCAGGCTGGCCTGGAATTCACAGAGATCTACCTGGCTCTGCCTCTCGAGTGCTGGGATTAAAGGTGTGCGCCACTACTGCCTGGCCACAGCAACTCTTGTAAGGAAAACATTCAATTGAGGTGGTGGCTCACAGTTCCAAGGTTCAGTCCATTATTATCATGACGGGGAGCACGGCAGCGTGCAGGCAGACATGGTGCTGGAGCTGAGAGTGCTACATCTTACAGGCAACAGGAAGTTGACTGAGACACTGGGTGGTATCCTGCGCATAGAAAACCTCAAAGCCCACCCCCACAGTGACACACTCCCTCCAATAAGGCCATACCTGTTCCAACAAAGCCACACCTCCCAATAGTGCCATTGCCTATGAGATTATGGGGCCAATTACATTCAAACTAGCACAGTAGCCTAAGCTAGCCCCAAACTCACAAGTGCTGGGACTACAGGTGTGTGCCGCAGGGCCTCTTAGCCCTCTCCTCATCTCCCTTCAGGATCTTGTTGGGGAGACTTCATCCTCTCACATGGCTTCAATGTCATCTTCCACATGCCCTAATGTCAGTCAACTGTTTGCCCACAGCCTTCTCCTCCTGCAGACACGCAAACCCACCTGCTGACTTGGGACAGACAGACCACCCAGATGCCTTAAAGGCACCTTTAAAAATATATATGTATATTTAAAGGTACACACACACACACATATATATATATATATATATATATATATATATATATACATGTGTAATTTACTTTTATTTTATGTGCATTGGCATTTGCCTGCATGTATGTCTATGTGAGAGTATTAGAAGCCCTGGAACTGGACTTACAGACAGTTGTGAGCTGCCATGTGGGTGCTGGGAATTGAACCCTGGGTCCTCTGGAAGCATAGTCAGTGCTCTTAACCACTCAGCCATCTCTCCAGCCCCTTAAGGGCACTTTTTAAAAACTTAAAACCTGGCATGTTCCCTCCCCTGGCCCCATGTCACACCTGTTCCTTTGACTTGGCTCCCCAATGCGTCAGTACCCATCACCCTCTCCAGGACATCAGCAGGAGCTTCAGAACACAGCATGCCCCAAGACGTACAGTCTCCAGAACGTACTGTGCATTGTTAAAAAAGTCTGGTGTAGTGGCACATACCTTTAATGCCAGCACTTAGGAAACAGAGGCAGGTGGGTCTCTGTGAGTGTGAGGCCAGCCTGGTCTACATACAGTGAGTTCCAGCCAGCCAGGGCTGCATAGTGAGACTTTATGGGGGGAAAAATCCAGGAAGAAAAATAAAAAGAAGGTGCAAAACTATGTTTATGACTATGTGCTGGCTTAGTAACTCAGAGGAAGGACTATAATTACATATACATATACATTACCACACACAAGCAGTTTGGTTTTAAAAAACAATAATGAATCAAAATGATAAAGATGAATCTTAGTAATAAAAATGACTTCCTATGGGAGCAAGAGGGGACTGGTAGGGGCATAATGAGATTAAAGGAAACTTCTATGAATGTACCTTACTATAGAGTTTGGAAATGTTATATATAAATGTTTCGTAAGATTTCAAAAACAAATTAAACTAAAAAGAAAAGTTCCTAGAAATTAGAAACCAAGTTGTAGCAAATGTGCCCAATGTCTTCCAGAGTGGAGCGACACACAGAGAGCACTGTGCCGGCTGCCTCTCCCTCAGGAACACAACCTGAGCCCCCCCCCACCTCCCTCAGGAACACAACCTGAGCCCCCCCCCCTCCCCCGCATCTCCCTCAGGAACACAACCTGAGCCCCCCTCCCCCGCATCTCCCTCAGGAACACAACCTGAGGCCCCCCCATCTCCCTCAGGAACACAATCTGAGCCCCCCTGCATCTCCCTCAGGAACACAACCTGAGGCCCCCCTCAACATCTCCCTCAGGAACACAACCTGAGGCCCCCCCCCAACATCTCCCTCAGGAACACAACCTGAGGCCAAAACAAACCCTCACATTTCCGCCTGAGTTCCAGGTTAGTAGTAGGAATCAAACACTGTAGGTATGTAGAATAAAGTAACGTAAAACACAATGGCGTCTTTCCAGAATCTGCTGGCACCGCTTGCCCCTACTGGCACTGGCACCTCTAACAACTCCCCTCACTCCCACAGCTCCTGAGAGTGCACTTTGCCTAACCAGTCAAGCAATCTGGCTTATGCTGGACACCTGCTTTTCCAGAAGCCTGGAACTTGGGTATACAGTAGTAAGCCAGTGTTTATGTGACCCCAGTAAAAAGCCTTGTGGGCCGGGGCTATAGCTCATGGGTAGAACGCTTGCTTCTCAGTACGTGAAACCCTAGATCCAATGCCCAATACTGTCACAGAAACAGAAAACTGTTAGCTTTCAGTGGCTGTGTTTACAGACTGGGGATGCTGCTCCTCTGGGAGAGTGCTTGCCTAGTATGCAGGAGGCCCTGGGTTTAGTCCCAACACCCCATAAACCAAGTGTGGCAGTGCATATCTGAAATCACATTACTAGGGATCCAGAGGCAGAAAGATCAGGAATGTAAGGCCAACCTCTGCTACATGAGACTGTCTCAAACAAAAACGTCCCAAACTCACCGCACGCACGCACGCACGCACGCACGCACGCACGCACGCACGCACGCGCTGCACACAGTCTCTATGGAGTTCCTGGCTGGACAATGCTTCATGACCTATTGACTCCTTGCTACTCGAGTTGGACACATCTGTGCAGCTCCAGTGGGGGCATTTTTGGACTTGGGTCAGTTTTCCTCCCTCCAGCTTTATCCCATGCCTTTTCTATGTCCTGTCACTGTGGTTACCACAGCTGTGAGGCCTCCTAGTTCATCACTGACCCTAAATTGGCCTTGGTGACCTCCAACATAGCAGGACAGAACAAATTAGTCATTTTGTTAATCTCTCTAGGGAATAAGACTGCCAGTATAAACCAAAGATACACGCTTAAAGCTGGCAAGATGGTTCAGTGGGTAAAGGCACTTGCAGCCAAGCTTGACAACCTAAGTTCAATCCCAGGGACCTTCACAGTGGAAGGAAAAACCCAACTCCTAAAGGTTGTTTGTTCTCTGACCTCTATGCACACATTGGCACACGCACACACTCACACATATACACACACAATAAATAAATGTAAAAAAAAAGTCTTAAGATACAATTGTACCTCACAAGGAAAAACACCAGCGTCTTCAGTTTGAATTCTAAACACCAGTGTGAATTCCAGTTCTTTGTCCACCGAGACAGGGTCTCACCGAGTGCAAACGGGCCTACAGTCTACTAGAGCCTAGCCTGCCCTCCAATTTACAGCAGCTGCTTGCTTTAGCTTCAGGTGCTGTAATGAGAGGTGTGAGCCACGATACCTGGCGCAAGTGCTTTCCCGAAAATCTCAGCGTGGCTGGGTGTGCTGGCACACCCTGGGCACACATCACAGTGCACGTACGGCTGAGGTGGGAGAAGAGTGGGTTCAAGGACAGACTGGCCTTCAAAGCAAGACCCTATCTCAAGTAACAAAACAAAGAAACAAAAACCAGGACGGTGGGAAGGCTCATGGCATAAAGGTTACCTACTACCAAGACTGCCAAACGGAGTTCTATCCCTGGAACCCACATGGTGGAAGAAGAGAACCAACTCCCAAATGTTGCTCTTTGACCTCCACACAAGCGCCCTCTCTTTCTCTCTCTCTCTGTCTCTCTCTCTCTCTCTCTCTCTCACACACACACACACACACTCTCCCAACAAACAAATACATATATAAACGTAATTTAGAAATTAAAAACAGGGGCTAGAGAGATGGCTCAGTAGCTAAGAGTACTTGTTGCTACTGCAGAGGACCTGGGTTCAATTCCCAGGACAGTCCATTGTGAACTGCCAGGGGATCCAACAGGCATGCACATGTTCATATACATATATGCAGGCAAAATATTCATACATATAAAGTAAAACCAAAAAAAAATTAAAAAAAAAACCTAGTCAAAACATCAAATAGAGGGCTGGTGTCTTAGTTAGAATTTTTATTGGTGTGAAGAGACACCATGACCACGGCAACTCTTACAAAGAAAACATGTAATTGTCGGGGGTGGAGCTCGTTTATAGTTTAGAGGTTCAGTCCATTATCATCATGGCAGGGAGCATGGCGACATGCAGGCAGACATGGTCCTGGAGGAGTAGCTGAGAGTCCTACATCTTTCAGGCAACAGGAAGTCAACTGAGAGTCACACTGAGGGAAGCTTGAGCAAAAGAGACCTCAAAGCCCATTTTCTTTCAAACCACCACAGCAATGGGATAGCTCAGTAGTTAAGAGTACTCAGTGTTCTTCCAAGAGGCCCTGGGTTCAGTTCCCAGCATCCACAAACTCCCTGAACTGCAGCTGGCAGTACAGAGGGGAATAATGAGTCTCAGCAGTGACCAGCAGTGGATGCTGCAGCCATTTAGGACAAAGAGTTCAGACTCAGGGAAGACCATCTGAACTTATGATGATCTCCCAATGCACAGGAGCCAGACACCATGATCCTGCTGACACCAACCACAACTGTAAAAACTGCGGGTCCAAAGCACCAGTTATGACAGGTACACCAAATAATAGAATGAATAGCCTTGGGTGCCTATATGGAACTTCCTGTGGGAACAGTGGCCACATAAAGAAGCAATCAGCCAAATCCTGGAATGTGTAAGTCACAGATGATAAAAACTTGCTTTCTCCAACAAATCAATGACAGAAGAAAATGGGGGTGTTGTACGAGAGTGGGTGGAAGAAGGGTGTTGCAGAATAAAGACATTCTTAGAGCAAAAGTCAAACCCAAAGCCAAGGTGATCATGTCACCCTCTGGGCCCCGCCCACACCTCTGGCTGCACCTCTCCGCCAGTCCCCTGGGTTCCAGCCACAGTCATCTCTGAGGTCCTGGACTAGCCCAGTGCTCCGGCTCCCTGCAGCACCTCCCCTGCCCTGGAACGCTATCCTCCCACCCTTCCTACTGCTCACCCTGTCTCCGCAGCAGGGACAGCCCAGTATGATTGGGTCCCTGCTCCTAGTTACTCACTCATATTCTACCTTGTGCTTCTCATGGAAGCAAAAAAATTTTTTTTTCATTTTTTTTCTGAGACAGGATTTCTTTGTGTAGCTCTGGCTGTCCTGGAACTCACTCTGTAGACCAGGCTGGCCTCACACTCACAGAGATCTGCCTGCCTCTGCCTTCTGAGTGCTGAAATTAAAGGTGTGCGCTACCACTGCCAGGCTCATGAAAGCAAATTTATTGCTTTTCTTTCCCAACTTTGGGAGACAGGATCTTACTATACAGCCCAGGCTGGCCTTGAATTCACAACCCTCTTGCCTTGCTCTCTTAAGTGCTGGGACTACAGGCATGCATCAGTAAGAACTGCTTTATATCTGTATCCCTCCCAAAGACAAGAAGCTCTTTGAAGGCAGAGGTCACGTTTTTTAGCAGTCTGACATGCAGCAGGAGCTAATAGAAGTCTTACCAGAAGCCAAGGGTGATGGCTCACACCTGTAGTCTCAGGAGGCTGAAGCAGAGAGGCTGCCTCAAGCCTAAAGCCAGCTAGACTCTGTCTCAAAATAAAATAAAAAGCTTAATAGAAATCTACCATTCAGGACTCACAGAGATACTGAGTTTGGGGCCAACCCTAGGTTATACAGTAAGACGCTGCCTCAAAAAATAAGTCAATATAAAAAAGACCTGAACACTGGGTAGCAGTGGCACATGCCTTTAATCCAAGCACTCAGGAGGCAGAACCGGGCGGATCTCTGTGAGTTCGAGGCCAGCTTGGTCTACAAAGCGAGATCCAAGACCAAAACTACACAGAGAAACCCTGTCTTGTTAAACCAAAAAAAAAAAAAAAGAAAAAAAAAAAAAGACCTGAACAACTGAAGGGCTGATCACCTGGTCCCATCCATCAGGTAGGAATCCAGGGACCATGCTAACTTGATAAGGGCCAGCACAGTCCCTGCTGCTCTTGGTTGTGGTGATAACTGCTGGGACAAGAACCTAGCCTGCCATTCAGAAAGCTGAGATCCCAGGGAAGGACTCACCGCCTCATGGGACTTGGGAATAGGCACGATGATGGCCAAGACACAGATGAGCTGGAAGATGGCTCCCAGGAAGAGCCCATACCGCAGTAGGTTCTCCAGGAAGGTGGGCTCTGGCACCTCAGGAGGCGAGAAGTCCAGGTCAGAGGCCATGGTACAAGTCACCACTGCCAGGAGCCTCTTGAGAGTCGTCCTTCTCCAGAACGAAGTTCTAAATGAAAAGAATGAATGTCTGTCTCAGTTCAGGTTTCTATTGCTGTGAAGAGACACCATAACCACGGCAACTTTATAAAAGAAAACATTCAACTGTGGTGGCTCGCTTACAGTTCAGAGGTTCAGTCCATTACTGTCATGGTGGGAAGCAAGGCAGCATGCAGGCAGACATGGTGCTGGAGAAGGAGCTGAAAGTTCTACATCTAGACTCATAGGCAACTGGAAGTGGTCTGAGACACTGGGCAGTATCTTGAACATATATGAGACCGCAAAGCCCAACTCCACAGTGATACACTTCTTCCAACAAGACCATACCTACTCCAACAAGGCCACACCTCCTAATAGTGCCACTCCCTTTGGGGGCCATTTTCTTTCAAACCACCACAGCCAGGTTTCCTCCCCCCCCCCCCACCCCCGAGATAGAGTTTTCTGTGTAACAGCTCTGGCTGTCCTGGAACTCACTATGTAGACCAGCCTGGCCTCAAACTCACAGAGATCCATCTGCCTCCGCCTCCAAAGTGCTGGGATTGAAGGTGTGCACCACCACCCAGGCTGGTTGCTGTTATTTTGAGAGAGGATCTGCCTGTGGAACACAGTCTGCTCACACTTTTAAGGAAACCTTCCTGCCTCAGTCTCCCACATGCTGGCATGCAGAGGTGTGCACTACCATGCCCAGCTCTAAACTACAAGTTTGAATGGAGAGGCAAAGAGGACATATGAAAACCTAGCCCACACAAGAAAGCTGGTAGATAGGTAACAGGTGGCCGGCCAGTCAGGCCTTAGCCCACCTCTCCTCTCGCCAGCCCTATCCCATTCTTTTCTCCACCCCCTCTGTCTCTGTCTCTCTGTCTTTGTCTGTTTGTCTGTCTGTCTGTCTGTCTCTCTCTCTCTCTCTCTCTCTCTCTCTCTCTCTCTCTCTCTCTCTCTCTCTCTCTCTCTTTGGTTTTTTGAGACAGGGTTTCTCTATATAACAGCTCTGGCTATCCTGGAACTTGCTCTGTAGACCAGACTGGCCTCGAACTCAGAGACCTTCCTGTCTCTGTGAGTGCTGGGACTAAAGGTGTGCACCACTGCCGCCTGGCCCCCATCCCATTCTTAATGCCTTGGTAAAGCTGGAAGAACTGCCTGTGGCTCTCCAAGAGTACCTGAGTCTTTCAAACCCTGAGCCCTCTAGGAAGCTTCCATCTGCCCAGAACAGCCTTCCCACCGTGACTGCTATTCAAAGCCCTACTCTACGACCAGGCCTGAGTGCAAGGGTCACCCTCCCCATCATGTCTTTCGTGTTACCCCTCTCCCTCGCTTCTTCATCATTGCCCCTCCAGGTGGCCTCCTTCTGCCGCCCCAACAATGAAGAGACAAATGTGGCCTCAGGTGTACCTGAGTGACAGCCTTCGCGCTTTCAGAGAGAGATCTGGGCCATGCCATGCAATCTCCAGCTAACTCTGAGCCACCTAATATGGTGCTCGTGGGCCACAAGTGGCCCCCAAATGCAGCTGGTCTGAATTGAAGTGAATGTTAAATTAAATCAGACCTAACTTCAAGACTTAATATGAAAGAATGTAAAATATCTCATTAGTAATGTTTTATGTTGATTATATGCTGAAATGGCATATTGTTAAATTATTAAAATTAAGTTAATTGAAAAAGAAAGTTGAAGAACTTATTTTATGAAGTCAAAACTTACTAGAAAGCTAAGGCAGTCAAAACAGAGAGCTACTGACATTGGAACAGACATCCAGACCAATGGAATAGCGAGCTTCAAATAAGCACATATAGGAGGGGACGGCTTTTAAGCAAATGGTGCTAGGAAATCGAGTATCCACACACAAAAACAAACAAGAGAGGCTGGGCGGTCCCCTGTACCCCACACACAGATTAGTTCAAATTGACCCGAGATCAAAGTATGAGTCCAAACTATAAAACTGCTAGAAGTCGTAAGGGAAATCTCTACAATACTGGATTTGGCAATGATTTCTCGGAAGTGACATCAAAAGCACAAACAACAAAAGAAAGAAGTCAATTAGACTCCACATAAAATCAAAACCTTTTGTTTAGAGGACATTTCTCAGAGAGTGAAAGACAGCCCAGAGAATGGAGGAAGACATTTGTGACTCACTCATATGGTAAAGGTCTAGGTCGGACAGACAAAGAACTTCCACAAGGCAACAATAAAACAGAGCCACAAAGTGGGTCCGGGAGAGAGGGCACCTCTCAGCTGGCTAGGGCAACTGCCACCAACTCTGACAACCTGAACTTGAAGAAGAGAGCAGACTCCCCAAAGCTGTCTTTTGACCATCACATATGTGCTGTAGCAAGTGTGTCTCTGTCCCCTAAAACTAAGTGAGAAAGTAAATAAAGGGGGAGCACGGGAAGCAGTCAGTTCAAGTCTGTAATCCCAGTACTCAGCTAGAAGATGAGTTCTAGGCCAGCCTGTGCTACCAAAACAGCAAGTTCAAAGCCAGCATGAGCACATAATGAGATTCAGTCTCAAAAACAGGAGGGTGGGGTTGGTGAGGTGGCTCAGCAGGTAAAGACACCTGAGGCCAAGCCTGAAGGCCTGAGCTTGATCTAGGATCAACATGGTGGAAGCCCAGAATCAGCTCTCACAAGTTGTACACACACACACACACACACAGAGGGGTGGGGGCGTGGGGGAGTGGGATTCTAAAATGTAAAAGGAGTATATAAAATGGACAGGTGAACACCAAGCATCAGTGGAAATGTGGAGAAACTGGAAGCTGTGAGCACTGCTATCTTAGTTATTGTTCTATTGCTGTGAAGAGACACCATGACTAAGGTGATTCTTATCAAAGAAAGCATTTAACTGGGGACTTGCTTACATTTTCAGAAGGTTAGTCCATGATCATCATGGCAGCAAGCAGACAGGCATGGCGCTGGAGCAGGAGCTGAGAGCTTTACACCCTGATCCTGATCCACAGGCAGCATACAGAGAGAGTGTGCCTAGTGTGGGTTTATGAAACTTCAAAGCCAATCTCACAGTGACACACCTCCTCCAAGGCCACACCTCCAAATCCTTCTCAAACAATTCACCAGTTGGGGACCACGCTTTCAAACACATGAGCCTATGGAGGTCATTCTCATTCACACCGCCACAGCTGCTGATGGGAGCATAAAGCTGGTACAGCAGCTGTGGCAACCAGTTTCTGCGTAGGTTGTGGAGTTTTTGTCTAAGAAGGTAAAGAAGTTCCAGAAGTAGTGGTAATAGTGGCACAACACAGCCAATGACACTGAACTTCTTCTCAGAAATGGTAAATGTTGAGCTACATTTAAAGGCACACATCTATAAATCCAGGACTTGGGAGGTGGATGCAGGAAAATCACAAGTTCAAAGTCAGCCTGGGCTGCATGAGACCATCTCCAAAAAGGCTAACTCTATGGTATATTTTAATACAAAACAAAATTTCACCTGTTTTTCTTCTTTTCTGTTTATTTACTTACTTATTTCATTTTACTTTTTTTGGACTCAGGTTCTCATGTAGCCCAGGCTGGCCTTGATGATCTCACTGCCTTCAACCCAAGTACTGAGATTACAGGTCTATACCATCATGCCTGGCTTACTTGCTTTGTATGCTTTAAATGTAAGTAGCTGAACATACGTTATACAGTTCTGTAGACTAGCCCTGCCCACCACAGCCTATCCAGAGACTAGCCCTGCCACCACAGGCTGTCCACATGATCTTCTCCATCTTAGCCCTGCTGTTCCTCTACTTTAAATGATGTTTCCAACATGATAAATAACTGAAGGATTATAAAATGGCCCACTATGTAAAAACGGAGTTTTTACACAATGATTATTGTTTCCCCTTCAACCTGGTCACTCTGGAAGGCCATGTGCTTGGCCAGCAAAACAGCCAATTTTCGCATCAGTTCAGCTTACTCCAGAAGCCTTTCCAAGCCTGAGCAACCCCCTCACTCACTGTCCCTGGCCCCATCCTTAGAGCTGTCAGATCTCCCTCCTCCCGAGACTTCTGGAAAGAGCCCAATGTTGTCTGGTTCCAACTATGGTGAATCAGGTGGGGCCTGGTGCTCAGGGATACCATCTTTGGTCATGTACAAGGTGCGAGGCACAGACAACCGGCAGACTGCTTGGAGCAGCTCCTAAGCTGGCCCTGAAGCGAATTCCAAGGCAGCCCAGCACAACTCCTGGAGGAACTGCCAGGCTCTCCAGAGCACCAGCCCTAGTGCCAAGGCTGAAGAAAGCTGTACTCCTCCAGTGGCACCTCATAAACTTAGTGCCCTTGACCACACTTCATGCTCAAGACTATGAGAAGTCTACCGAGGGCATCGATCCTCAGACTTACCATTATTGTGAGGGTTACAGGTACTATGATAGACAGGGCTAGGCATCAGGAAGCTGGAAGTGCACAGAGCATGACTATGGACATCTAGTACACTGTGGCTGATCCCTTGACTTCTTAGAGAGCTGATGTCATTTTGAGCCATCAACAAATGTGCCCAAAGCCATATCTACTTAGGCTTTTTTTTTCTTTAGTGGCCACCAGGCCAACATGTAACAAGAGTCATAAAACTGATGATATCCTTTGTCTGAATAACTTACTTCCTAGAATTTAGATTAAGGAAACAATTAAAAAGGAAAGGCCCCCAGGTACAAAGCGGTCTTGGCAGCACCATTCCTAACACTGGAAGGCAGGAAGCAACATCAGTGTCCAGCAGGAAGGGGGCTGGTGTTGGAGGATGGACACAGTGGGGCTTCACTGAAAGGACAGCACGCCGGCACATAAACACTGTGATCAAGCCAGGGGAGGTTTGGCAATGCCATACTAAGATATCAACAGAGCGACTGCAGCCCTGTATAAACGAATTTCACTGGCTGAAGACCAAAGGCAGACACTTGCAAAGTATCACTGTGGACAGATAGATGCCATTCTGGTGTGTCATGGAGCTTCCTCTCTAGTGAGTACTTACAGACATGGAGAGTGGGATGTCAGAGCTGAAAATCTGAAAACCCAGAGGAGAAGGCATGGCATGCTATTTTGTGTGAGTGGTCAGGGAAGAGCTAAGAAAGTGACATTTCTGACAAGGACTGAGGATGCAAGCCCCTGGACTCAATCCCCAGCACACATGCACGCACCAAAAAGGAAAGCAGAGAATGTTATTTAACCACCTACTAGAATATTCTAAAATGGAAGACTAGTTAGGGCAAAGTTCTCAAGACAGGAATATCCTCCAAGGTGAGCAGGAGAGCGAGCAAGCTGGGCAGGGCCATGTGGACCATTAAAAGGGCTTTGGCTCTCACTCTGAGTGGAAATGAAGCCATTATAAGGTGCTTGTCAAAGAAATCACATACTGCCTCTGGCTGCTGTATAGAGATCAGACTAGAGAACAAGAGTACAAATAGTTACAATAATATCAGTACGCTCACAAGAAGTGCTCATGACAGGCAGGAGCCACAGAGGTGATAATTCTGAAGTTACGACGTACTCTGAAGAGAGAAACAACAGTACTGATGGGAAAATTATGAATGAAGTTCAAATACTTGGAGGGGAAAGTGCTCAGCTTAACACTGTAAACAGAAAATGTTAAGCCCTGAAGGTCAAAACCCACTAGAAAGAGCCACATCACAATGTACACAAACGGTTTTCAGTGTTGAGAACGGAACACAGGGGGCCATTCTGAGTCTGATGTGTCTTAAACACTGAGGAGGTGGTGAGAACGAGGTCCAGGCAAGAGAGACTCTGAAAACGAGAGGCGTCTCTAAAACAAAGGCTGAAGGAGCCGCATAGGCACCTCGCACCAGCTGCCAGAAGCTGCTCTCCAGGCTGGGCATGGTGGCACTTTAATCCCAGCACTCAGGAGGCAGAGGCAGCCTGATCTCTGAGTTCAAGGCCAGCCTGGTCCACAGAGTGAGTTCCAGGATAGCTAGGGCTACACAGAGAAACCCTGTCTTGAAAACCAAACACAAACAAAAAAGCTGTTTTCTACCTGGTCCAGTTGGGAAGCCAGCGCACACATACCAGGACTGACTATAAGTGAATAGATGGGGGAATGTCTCAGTTAGGGTTTCTATTACTGTAAAAAAAACCACCATGACCACAGCAACTCTCAAAACGAAAACATTTAATTGGGGTGGGCTCACTTACAGTTTCAGAGGTTCAGTCCATTACCATCATGCTGGCACAGGACCGCTTGCAGGCGGACATGGTACTGGAGAGGTAGCTGAGAGTCCTACATCTTGCAGGCAATAGGAAGTCGACTGAGACACTGTGTGGTATCCTGAGCACAGGAAACCTCAAAGCCCACCCCCACAGTGACACACTTCCCCCAAGACAATACCCACTCCAACAAAGCCACATCTCCTAGTAGGGTCACTATGAGATTATGGGGGCCAATTACATTCAAACTACCACAGGGAAATTGGGTTTGCTGCAGTGGGGAGGAGGTTCCAGATAAGAGAAGGAGGCTACAATCATTCACAGGATAATAAACAAGGATGAGAGACATAGTGTACTTAATATAGACATTTACAGAAATATTTATAGCCATATATACACATATATATCATACTCTGGCCACTGAGAAAACACAGAAACAAGAATGCCCCAGGAGCAATGAGCACACCTGTGTCCACATCTTGGTTTCTGGGCTTCCATAAAAGAAACCAGGACTCCTTAAGGAAGTGGTTAATTTCTAAGCAGGAATAAACAGGATGAGCCTGGGGCAGAAAGCATGCAAGTGCTTTAAAAAACAAAAAAGCAAAGCCAAACACTGCCAGGATTGAATTGTCAAGAGTAGGGATTCAGCAGCCCAAGTTGGGACACAAGAACAAGAGGCCCGGGTATAAAATACTGATACAAAGAGACAACCGGCAGAGAACAGACACATCTTTCATATGAACTGCAGCAGTGACGCAGCCTCTCCGCCTGTGTGTGAAGCATGTACTTCCACAATCCCAATGGGGGCCGTGCACATAACCACTTTCTTCTACAAGGACAGTGTCAAAGCCGAGCGGGAGTAACTCTGGAGTTACCTGACCACTCCCTGAAGCCAAGAGGCCCTGGACAGTATCAACAGTGACACTCACACCCACAGCAGGCCCCTCTGGGGGCCTTCCTTCTCAAAGCCTGTGACTCAGTCTGCTCACAAGAAAAAGAGACACATCTCAAGCAGGAGGTTCTTCTGCAGAATAACTGACAGACTAGTAATCCTCAAAACTATCAGGGTCATCTACAACAGGAACGTTCTGAGAAACTGCTGTGGCCAGTAAGAGAAGCCTGTGGAGACAGGCTCTCTGGATGCACTGTGTTATCCTGGATAGAGTACAGAGGAAGGACTTTAGGAAGAAACTGGAAATCTGAACAAAGCAGGGATTCCAGTTAATGGTGATGTACTGTTACTGGTTCATTAATTATGGTAAATGTTCTATCTGGAAACTCAATAGTGTATCAAAATAGCCATAAACCTAAAATTTGGGGGGAGGGGGTTTAAGATTTATTTTTGCATACGAGTGCTCTATTTCCATGTATGCCTGCATGACAGAAGAGGGCATCGGATCCCGTTATAAAAGGTTGTGAGCCACCATATGGTTTTGGGAATTGAACTCAGGACCTCTGGAAGAACAGCCAGTGCTTGTAACTGCTGAGCTATCTCTCCAGCCTCCCTCCACACTCCAAAGTTGTTTTTAAATAGTTTTGAGCCAGTCTCGTGTATCCTAGGCTGGCCTTGAACTCACTATGTATCAAGGGTGATCCTGAACTCTGGCCCTCTCTCTCACTCTACCTCCCCAGAACTGGCATTACAGGTATGAACCATCAGTCACCATTTATGCAGTGCTGAGGATTGAACCCAGACAGATCTTCATGCACGTTAGGAAAGCACTTTCATTTGCACTACATCCCCAGCCCCTCAAATACTTCTAAACCAACAACATTTCAAAATAACTACAGGCACTCATAGAGATCGCAAGACGTATCAAGTACTAACTCTGAAAACACAGATTCCAAAATTGCTAGAGGTTTCACATCTCCCAACTGTTCCCGGGTGCTGTACATACTCTGGGCAGGGATTCCTGCCTCCTAATGAGGGAGTTTTCCAAAGCTGTTCTGAGAATTCAACTAAAAAGAGGCAGGGGAATAGAAAAGTGTCAGTAGATACTTCCTTATAGCAATCATGACAAATTCTCAAGAACTGCTCAAAATTGGGTAAAAATCTTGTCTGATGGAAAGCTAAGCTGCCTCCTAAAGGGAGTCAGTAGTTGGTGGCCTGAAACTGATGTGCAGCCATCTTGCAAAATATAATTGCTGATCCATTTATTGTCATTTAAAAGTATGAGATACCAGAGTTGTTCTTTCTTATCCAGTGGATGCCTGAGACCATGCTCATATTGAACCCTAAATACGTTGTTTTCCTCTCTACACGTACCTGTGATAAAGGCTACAGATGAGGCCAGAGAGAGAGAGTAACAATGATAACGAATATGCTGCAACAAAACTCATTAAATCTGGCCTTTGGCTCTAGGTTCTTTAAACAAATGAATTACATCTATTATTATTAGTGAGTGGGGAGAACCCTGTGTGGCAGGCAGGCAGGAGACAACTCTCGGAAGTCAGTTCTCTCCTACCATGTGAGTCCCAAGGATCAAACACAGGTTGTGATGAATGGATGACACAATGCCTATATGGTGAAATAAGGTGTGGTGGGTTAGGTGGGTGTTGTGATGCAGCATTAGGCTGCCTCTGACTTTCTGACAAGCTACAGTTAGGTTGGGAACGGCTGGGTGTCAGGAGCAGAGGGTAACGGTGGCTGGGGACCTGTGACAGCTGACGACTTTTTCTTCTCTTTTGTGTTTTTCCAGACAGGGTCTCTCTGTGTAGCCCTAGCTGTGCTGGAACTCGCCCTGTAGTCCAGGCTGGCCTCGAACTCACAGAGAGCCATCTGCTTCTGCCTCCCGAGTGCTGGGATTAAAGGCATGTGCCACTGCTACCTTGCTACCTAGCATTTTTTTTTTTTTTTTTTTAATAAGCACTGTAACTACCATGGCTGGAAAAGGAAATACTCTATGTGTTTGTGACAGAGTCTCACTAGCCTGGCTAGCCTGGAGTTCGCCAAGTAGATCTCCATGGCCTTGAACTAACAGAGCTCCACCTGATTCTGCTTCCCTAGTGCTGTGATTAAAGACATGCGCCACCACATCTGGTGAAAGGCAGGTGATACTTCCCTAGGGATCTCATGCTGGGAAACGAGAAAGATGAAGCTCTGGTGCCAGTCAGGAGAGAAACTTGCCCAGAAAGAATTTCAGAGTTTACAAAGCATCAGACGACCTTGCAGGGCAGACTGGAGCAAGGGCAGTGGTGGATCATGGCTGAAGGGACCGCATCCTGACCAGGACTGCTTAGCTATGCACACCTCTACCCCTCTAGTTACGCCTAAACCTCATGTCAGCGTTCCAGGGAGGGACTGGAAATCAGAGGATCCTTTATTTGTTCTTTTTCCCAATATGGGCACACTGAATCATCTCCTCTTACTGCTTCTCACTGTGAGTTGTTTCATAAATTGAAATATTGGGGACCAGTGGCCAAATCTCCCTTGTTCGCACTGTCAGAGGCCAGACTTTGGCCCTAAAAACTCCAGTTAATAAAAACCTTTCAAAAAGACAATGCAGTTGCCAAGTATGGTGGCACATGCCTTTTGTCCCCACACGAGGGAGGCAGGCAGATCTCTGTGAGTTTGAAACCAGTCTGGTCTACGTAGTGAGTTCCAGGCCAGCCAGAACTACACAGTGAAGCCCTGTCTAAAAATAAATGAAATGTTTAATGGCATATCAATCTGAAGTTGTCTGTTAATTCATCAATAATGTTTGCAGGGGCTACAGTCCTTAAGCAATCCCATGGATGACTTTAATGTTGTTTCATCAAGGATCATAATCCATAAGCTTATTCTTCAGGGCATGTAGAATTTGAAACACATTGACAAAATTTGATAATGTCCACACGGCTGGCTCTGCTTCATCGTCCTCTTCCATCACAGAAAAGCAGACATCTTCCACTTCCCCCCTCGCTGGCACTTAGCAACGGCCTTCCGTGTGTCCTGCTTCTGCTGGGTATGTGGGAATGTGGCAGAGGCTTCACTGGCAGCTACAGCCTCCATGGAGAGCTTTTCAGAACAAACCGTTCCTAACCCTGCGTAGCCAATCCTTACTCCCAGGAAGTGGCTTTGCGCTCTTGTTTCAGGGCATGCCCAGCTGAAGCCTCCACACAGGCATAAAGGTCTGACATATGGCATCTTGTCCAGTAGAAGACCATTCTTGTTTCTACTCACAATGTAATGGCCTCTCTACCCTAAGTAAACACTTACTAGGCACTGTGGCTGTAACCTTGGCAACATGAGGTACAAAAACAAAACTACCACTTATTTATTTAGATTTCAGAAAAGTTCTCAGGCAGCCAAGAACAGGACTGACTATAGGAGTGCTCTACCACACGGCTCTTAGGATGCTCTGGAAAAAACCCACCGCTTCCTGCATGCTGGGTAAACCCTCTCCCAACTAAGCTACACACCAGCCCTGGTTTTTAATTTTTTAAATACTTATTTTCAGTTCTGAGTAGCTGCCTGTGTCTGCCTGTTTTGTGCACACGCCCCAGAAGCCCAGAAGCATTGGACACTACGGAGCTGGTTGGGAGCTGCCTGATGTGAAGGCTGGATCTGCCTGATGTGAAGGCTGGATCTAACGGAAATCCGTTCCTCTGGGAGAGCAGCAGGGGCCCTTGACCACTGAGCCAGCTCTCCAACCCTAACGTGTTTGTTTTTACACAAGTCTGGCAATCGAGCCCAGGCTGACTTCGAACTCACTTCCCTTCTACCTCCTGCCTCAAATGCTGGGATTGGAGGGCTGCAACACCATAGTCGACACAAACTCTTCTTCGTAATTTCACAGATACAAGATTTGCTCTTGTAGGGCAGCGGTGGCGCACGCCTTTAATCCCAGCACTCAGGAGACAGAGGCAGGTGGATCTCCGTGAGTTCGAGGCCAGCCTGGTCTATGGAATGAGTTCCAGGACAGCCAGAGCTACACAGGGAAACCCTGTATCAGAAAACAAACAAAAACCAACAACAATAAAAGACTTGTTCTTACTGAAGATTTTAGCAACTTTAGCCTTTGGGTTTATTTTATTTACTTTATGCCAAGCATCTTTTTACCTAACATTAGCACTTTTTGGTTTTGCCAAAGCAAAACCGAAAAGCTAGCATTTCTACTCTCGTGCTGATTACATAGGGTTACTTGGCACAGTCAGCTGTTCGAAGTAACTAATGAGTGGGTAGCATACATGCAGGGATCCTACCAGCACGATGATGGACGTGCAAAGCAGGAAGGGGCCAAACTTCATCGTGCTGCTCTTTCTTAGGAGGCCGGGAAGAGCAGTACCGGGGATTGAACACGGGACCGGGTAAGCACTCTACCACTGACTTCTTCAACACGCTACTCAAAACACACAATTTCAAAGCCACGGGCTGTTTGTTTCTGCAGTCTTCCGCTTACTATTTTCAGGCTACGGGTAAATGAAACCGCAAGCAAGGGGGAGGCCACTGCATCACCTTCCCTTTCTTTTCCAGAGTTTTCTCTCAAGCACGGACCGTGCGCCTAGGCACTTTCACATGTATGGTCTCTTCATCCTCTGCACAGGCCTCTGTGCCCCTTTGCGGAGGCGGAAACAAGGAAGGGAAAACGCGAGGTGTCCGGGGCTACACAGCAGGGCGGGGCACACCCGGGATGCCATGGCGGCTCCGCCGGGCGGAGGGCAGCCTGGGCCCTGGCCTTGAAGACCCCGAGCTCTGACCCAGGCGAGGACCCCCGTCTCCTCGGCACGCAGACTGCCCATCCCAAGTTAACTTTCCTCCGCGGCCCGGGGAAGCCGCTGTGGCCTGCAGCTCCGCCCCGACCCCGCCCGCCGGCCGGCCGGCCACCGGCACCTCAATACCTACCTCCAGTACCGCCGCTCCGCTGCGCCGGAAGTGTTTCCTCGAGACCCGGAAGCGATGCGCCCAAAGCTGCCTCAGGTTCCGCTCTGCCGGCTTTACTGGGGCTACCGGTTCGTCGCCCTCATCCTGACGCCTTAACGATTTTTTGTTTGATTTGAGACGGAGCTCACAGTGTAGCCCTGACTGGCCTCGAACTTGGAGCAATCTTCCTGTCTGATTACAGACTGTCTCCACATTATTTAGAAATGAGTTCTAAGTCTGAGCTAGAAACCTACAATATAAGGGTTTATATATTTATAAATCCTTTTATAATGTAAGGTTTATATATATATATATATATATATATATATATATATCATATCATATATAATATAAGGTTTATAATATAAGGAAGACAGATTCATGTGCTATAATTCAGACAAAAAGAAATCACCATAATAAATTTAAAAGCGGCCACTGAACATCACTGCTCCCATGGAATTTATAGTCAGAGAGGGAAAATCAAGTATGGATATGGAATTCATAATGCGATAAGTGTTTGAAAGGCAAATAACAGAGTATTGGAGTAAATGAGCCGGGTGTGTGTACGTATCCAGTTTAGACAGAGGGTGGTAGCCGGCCTCCACAATAGGCAGTGATGTTAGTGGTGCCTGACAGCCATGCCTTTTATAGTCTCCTCTTACGCTGAATGGGGCTGACAAGTGTGACTCATAGTATATTGGGGAAATACAGAGCTTGAGTTCCAAAGTCAGAAAAACACTGTGACTTCCTCTTTGCTCTCTCTTGATCACTCATGGGAAATCCCACATAGTGAGGTTCACATGGGCAGTTACCAAGCCTCCGGTCAATAACTAACTCAGCATGGCAGTCAAATGGATTAACTATCTCCAGAGTTCATCCTCCAGTCCCAGGTCAGCTGACTGCGGTTCTGACCCTAAATCTTTTAATTGTGTGTGGGGTGTGTAGGTGTGGGTGGGTGGGTATGGGTGTGGCATATGCACACATGTGCGTGCACCTATGCAGACTGAGACCAGAGGCGTGTATCAGCAGGTGTCCAGCTGTATTACATTCCACGTTATTCCCTTGAGAAAGGGAAGCCCCAGGATCCTGTTTCCACTCTGCCTTGGCACTGGGGGTAAAGGTGTATGTGTGACCGCACCTGGCTTTGTACTTGGGTACTTGCGATTCAAACTCATATCTTTATGCTTGCTCAGCGAGCCCTCTTACCCACTGAGTCATCCCCAGCCCCGAAATCAATTGTGTAGATGGATTTCTGGGTTGTTGTTGTTTTTTTCCGTTTTCTTTTCCAGCGTCAAGGATGAAAGCTCAAGCATACTGCTCCAAATCCCTGCTGCTGTAACTTCCTCCCAATGACAGACTATAATCTCAAACTGTGAGTCAAAACGAACTCCCTAAGTTGCTTTTGTCAAAGTATTTTATCACAGCAATAAGAAGTGACTAGGGGCTGGAGAGGTGATGGCTCAGTGGTTGAGAGCACTTGCTGCTCTTGCGGAGGACCTGGGTTCGGTTCCCAGCCCCCACATCGTGGCACAAAATCTTGTATAACTCCATTTCCAAGGGGTCAGAAGCTTTCTTCTGGCCTGTATATAAAGAAAAGGGAATGTTTCTGAAATACAGAGAGAGCCCCAGCCTGGTTACTTGATGAAACAAGTCTTAAATATATATAAAGGAAAACTAAACAAAAAAGAAAGAAAAGTAGCTAATACAGAGATGGAGCTGAGGTCTGAAGGGAACAAATCTTTAACACAGGACTTGTCCTAAAGGGGTCAGTATGAAGCCTGGATAAGGACAGCAGTTTTGTTTTGGGGGTGTTTTTTGTTTGTTTGTTTTTGAGACAGGGTCTCACTATGTCACCCTAGCTGGACCGGAACTCTTTACATAGACCAGGTGGCTTTGAACTCACAGAGATATGTCCAAAGATATATTGGAACCAACCTTCACTACTATTTGGAGACAAGATCTTTTTGCAGGGGAAGGGTGCAGTGAACTTTATTGATGGTATCAATAGAATAGGGCTCCCTAAGCCCCTCCTCTCCTTCCAAGGGTCTGGGATAGAAACTCAGTGTTGGGGCCGAGTTGGAACAGGGCATCCTCAGCAGCCAAGGTCCTCTCCCTCTCCTGCTCTTGCTGGGATGACTGGTCCAGGGTTTCTTATTCCATGGAGGCCCTGAGGTCCACCACCCTGTTTCTTTATTCATTGTCATACCAGAAAATGAGCTTTACCAAGTTGTGGAGACAGGATCATTATAAAAGTATATCAGCTGGACATAGTGGTTCACACATGTAATCTCAGCACTTGGGAGCCTGTAGCAGGAGGGTTATCATGTGTTTGAGGCTGGGCTACAAGATGAGACAATGTCTTTAAAAAAAAAAAGAGCTAGGTTTGGTCGCGCACACCTTTAATCCCAGCACTTTGGAGGCAGAGGCAGGAGGATCTCTATGAGTTCCAAGCCAGCCTGATCTACATAACAATTTCCAGGACAGCCAGGACTAAATAAAGTGAACATGTCTCAAACCAGCAAACAAAAAAGAAGACCAAGGAGATAGCTTATTCTGTCAAAGTGCTACTGCACATGTCTGGTAACCTGAGGCCAATCCCTAGAACCCACATAAAAGTGGACAGAGAAAACTTACTCCACAAAGTTGTCCTCTGACCTCCACATGTGTGCCATAGCATGTGTGCCTTCCTGCCCACGTCATGCACACACACATATACACACACACACACACACACACACATACAATAATATATTTTTTTAATAATTTATTTTATATGTATTGGTGTTTTGCATGCATATGTGTCTGTGTGATAGTGTTGGATCCCCTGGAATTGGAGTTTCAGTCAGCTGTGAGCTGCCATGTGAGTGCTGGGAATTGAACCCAGGTCCTCTGGAAGAACAGCCAGTGCTCTTAACTGCTGAGACACCTTTCTAGTCCAATAATAAATATTTTTAAGAGAAAAAGAGTGCTTGACAATGGTGGCGCACACCTTTAACCCCAGCACTCAGGATGCAGAGGCAGGAGAATCTCTGTGAGTTCAATGCCACCTAGTCTACAAAGTGAGTTCTAGGATAGGCTCCAAAGCTACATAGAGAAACCTTGTCGAGAGAGAGAGAGAGAGAGAGAGAGAGAGAGAGAGAGAGAGAGAGAGAGAGAAGGAGGAGCTCAACTGGATAAATGTTAAAAATCTAGTCTAAAAAATCTAGTTTATACCTATGAACACCTGATTTTTGACAAAGAAGCCAAAATTGTACAATGGAAAAAAGAAAGCATCTTCAACCAACGGTGCTGGCATAACTGGATACCAACATGTAGACGGCTAGAAATAGATCCATATCTGTCACTGTGCACAAAACTCAAGTCCAAGTGGATCAAGGACCTCAACATAAATCCAGCTACTCTGAACCTGCTAGAAGAGAAATAGGAAGTAGCCTTGAACGCATTGGCATAGGAGATCACTTCCTAAATATAACACCAGAAGCACAGACACTGAGAGCAACAATTAATAAATGGGACCTCCTGAAACTGAGAAGCTTCTGTAAGGCAAAGGACATGGTCAGTAAGACAAAACGGCAGCCTACAGAATGGCAAAAGGTCTTCATCAATCCCACATCTGAGAGAGGGCTGATCTCCAAAATACATAAAGAACTCAAGAAACTAGACATCAAAAATACCAAATAATTCAATTAAAAAATGGAGTACAGATCTAAACAGAGAATTCTCAACAGAAGAATCTCAAATGGCTGAAAGACATTGAAGGAATTGCTCAACATCCTTAATCATCAGGGAAATGCAAATCAAAACAACTCTGAGATACCATCTTACATCTGTCAGAATGGCTAAGATCAAAAACACTGATGACAGCTTATGTTGGAGAGGATGTGGAGCAAGCGAAACATTCCTCCACTGCTGGTGGGAATGCGAACTCATATAGCCACTTTGTAAATTAGTATGATGGTTTCTCAGAAAATTGGGAATAAATCTACCTCAACACCCAGTGATACCACTCGGGAATATACCCAAAGGATGCTCAGTCAATCATACCACAAGGACACATGTTCATCCATGTTCATAGCAGCATTATTCCTACTAGCCAGAACCTGGAAACGACCTCGATGCCCCTCAACCAAAGAATGGATAATAAAAATGTGGTTCATTTACACAATAGAATATTCCTCTCAGTGGCAAAAAACCAATGACATCATGAAATTTGCAGGCAAATGGATGAACTAGAAAAAAATCATCTTGAGTGAGGTAACACAGACCCAGAAAGACAAATATGGTATGTCCTCATTCATAAGTGGATAGTAGATGTAAAGCAAAGGATAACTGGGCTACAAACCACAGCCCTAGAGAAACTATGTAACAAGGAGAACCCTAAGAGGAATACATGGATTACCCTGGGAAGGGGAAATAGATGAGATCTCCTGGGTATACTGGGGTCGGGTGGAGGGGGTACAGGGGAGGGGCTGGGGGATAGGAACATGAGGGATTGGGATGGTTGAGTTGGGGGAGGGACAGAGAGTGAGAGCAACAAAAGAAACATCTTGATAGAGGGGGCCATTAGGGGGTTAGGAAGAAACCTGGTACCAGGGGAAATCCTAGGAATCCATAAGGATAACCCCAGCTAAGACTCCTAGCAATAGTGGAGAGGGTCCTAGAACTGGCCTTCTTCTGTAATCAGATTGGTGACTACCCTAATTGTCATCATAGAACCTTCATCCAGTAACTGATGGAAGCAGATGCAGAGATCCACAGCCAAGCATTGGGCTGAGCTCCAGGAGTCCTGTTGAAGAGAGGGAGGAGAAATGGTACAAGCCAGGGGCATTAAGTTCATGACAGGGAAAGCCACAGAGACAGCTGACCCGAGTTCATGGGAGCTCACGGACTTTAGACAGACAGGCCTGCATGGGACCGACCTGGGCTCTCTGCATGTGGGTGACAGTTGTGTAACTTAGTCTGTTTGTGGGGTCCCTAGCAGTGGGACCAGGATCTGTCCCTGGCGCATGAACTCGCTTTGTAGAACCCATTCCCTGTGGTGGGATGCCTCGCTCAGCCTTGATGCAGGGGGGAGGAGCTTAGTCCTGTCTCAACTGGATATGCCATGCGATGTTGACTCCCATGGGAAGCCTTACCTTTTCTGAAGAGTGGATGGGGAGGGGGGGCGTGTAGAAAGGAGGTGGAGGGAGGGGACGGGAGGAGAGTGGCGGGGGTGGAGGGTGGAACTGTGGTTGGTATGTAAAATAAATTTTAAAAGTTCAATCATACCACAAAGATACATGCTCAACTATGTTCATAGCAGCATTATTCGTAATAGCTAGAACCTGGAAACAACCTAGATACCCGTCAACTGAAGAATGGATGAAGAAAATGTGGTACATATACACAATGGAGTACTACTCAGCAGAGAAAAACAATGACAGCATGAAACTTGCAGGCAAATGGATGGAACTAGAAAATATCATCCTGAGTGAGGTTACCCAAACCCAGAAGGACAAACATGGTATGTACTCACTCATAAGTGGAGACTAGATTGTAGCTAGAGTTTTCCTGCCTGGCCCACAGTCAGGACAAATCTTTGTCACCCGCCAGTCCCACAGCCATTCAGACCCAACCAAGTAAACACAGAGACTTATATTGTTTACAAACTGTATGGCCGTGGCAGGCTTCTTGCTAACTGTTCTTATAGCTTAAATTAATCCATTTCCATTAATCTACACCTTGCCACATGGCTCGTGGCTTACTGGTATCTTCACATGCTGCTTGTCCTGGTGGTGGCTGGCAGTGTCTCTCTCAGCCTTCCACTTCCAAGTTTTATTCTCCTCCTTGTCCCGCCTATACTTCCTGCCTGGCCACTGGCCAATCAGTGATTTATTTATTGACCAATCAGCAACACACTTGACATACAGACCATCCCACAGCACTAGATATAAAGCAAAGGACAATCAGACTGCAACCCACAGAACCAGGGAGGCTACATAGCCGGGGAGACCCTAGGATGACTGTGGCTTATAATAAGTTTTGGTTTTACTCAATTACTGGACAAGCCTCAGTGAAACATTTCACTATTAGGATAAGAATTTGTACTGTATCAAGCTGATAATAGAAAAATAAATAAATTTTAAAAAGTGAAAAAAATTAATATTTTTTTTTTTTAAATCTAGTCTAAGGGCTGGAGAGATGGCTCAGCGGTTAAGAGCACTGACTGCTCTTCCAGAGGTCTTGAGTTCAATTCCCAGCAACCACATGGTGGCTCACAACCATCTGTAATGAGATCTGGCGCCCTCTTCTGACCTGCAGGCAAACATGCTGTACACATAATAAATAAATCTTTTAAAAAAAAAAATGTAGTCTAAAAAGAAGGAGTTTGGCCGGGCGGTGGTGGTGCACGCCTTTAATCCCAGCACACGGGAGGCAGAGGCAGGCGGATCTCTGTGAGTTCAAGGCCAGCCTGGTCTACAGAGCGAGATCCAGGTAAAGGCGCAAAGCTACACAGAGAAACCCTGTCTCGAAAAAAAACAAAGAAACAAAAAAACAAAAAAAAAAAAAAGGAGTTTGGACACCTTCTTTTTACACCCATGAGGATGTCACGTGAAGAGGAAGGCAAGCATAGAGGGATGCTCCTATAGGTCAGGAAACACCAAAATTCCCCCCCATCGAGCCATGGGGGGCTGAGACAGCCATGGAACAGGTTTCTCAAGCCTTCAGAAGTGCCACCAGACTACTTGGTTTCAGACTCCTAGTGTGTGACATGTGCAGTGTTTTGGCAGCCCAGGCCTAGCATGCTAACATAGGTATACAGTGCTTTGAAACTTGTTACTCTCTGTCTCCAAATGTAAAACGATCCCCAGTGTGGCTGCTGCAGGCACAGCTACTTCCTTCCTCTCTGGAAGTGCCTAGAGGATTCCTGCTGAATTTAGCTTCTCCCCACGCCCTGCATGGCTCTATTAGCAGGTAGCTAATAGTTCTGTGGCAGGTTTGTCTCTAACCGTGTCTGTACCGTCTCACATGGCTCCACACCGGACAGGGTAAGTATTGCACTAATTTTTTTGTTTGTGTGTGGTTTTATATATAATGGATGCATGTGTGTGCATGTGTGTGTGTGCAGGTGCATGCTTCTGTGTGTGCATGTGGAGCCCAGGGGTCAATGTTGAGTGTCTTCCTCTATTGCTCTCCACCTCTTTCAGACAGGGTTTCTCACTGAACATGGAGTCCACCATTTTGGCTAGAATGTCTGGCTAATGAAGCCCAGGATCAACCTGTGCTAGGATTATAGATGCAAGCCACCATGCTGAGCTTTTTCCATGGGTGCTGGGGATTGGAACTCAAGTTCTCATGCTCATACAGGAAGTACTTTACTCAGCCATCGTCTCCCAGCCCTTCACCCGCTGTCTACTATGTTTTTACTACATACCAAGTACTTTGCACTAGTCTGTATCCTACCCTGCTAAAGGGTAAGTATTATTTCCACTTAGGGGTGAAGGAAGCTAAGCCTGGGAAAGTCAAGTAACCCCCTCAAGGCCTCAGAGAGACTGCATTAACCAATGAACAACCTGGCCAGCCTGTTCAAGACAGACAGATGCTACAGATGTGAGTGCTCTAAGAGTTCGAGGAGCAGCAGAGACTGAAGCAAGGCAGCTTTCTGTGGGTCCCGGATGATCGGTGTCATGGTTAGCATCAGCTGAGTCACCTGAGACATGGGGCCCTCAACTGAAGAGTTGCTGAGATCAGACTGGCCTATGGCCATGTCTAAGGCGTTTTCTTAACTGCTAATTGATGCCAGAGGGCCCAGCGCACGGTGGGCAGTGTCACCTCTAGGCAGGTAGCTGGGCAAGCCAGAGGGTAAGCCAGTAAGCAGTGTTCCTTCACAGTTCCAGCCTCTTGGGTTCCTGCCCCGGCTTTCCTGAATGATAAAGTAAACCCTTTCCTCCCCGAGTGTTTTCCTACAGCAACAGTGACAAAGGAGGACAATGCTGTACTTTGGTACGAAATGTGTCCCAGAGCCTGATGTATTGATGAACTGGGGGAGGGGAGGTTGGAGAAGTGAGTGCATTTTAAGGTCTGTAACTTTATCATCAATGGATTAATCCCTTGAGTAACATTATTAATTATTGTGTATTGTAACGATGGTGATTGAGAGAGAGGCAGTGAAAAGTAGGACATGGCTCAGTCGGAAAAGTGCTTGCCATACAAACAAAAGACCCGAGTGTAATCACCAGAACTCACATAAAATGTGGGCGTGCTGGTGTGTAATCCCAGTGCTGGGATGCAGAGGCAGGCAGAGCTCTGAGGCTCGATGGCCAGACAGCCTAGCCTACTTTACCAGCCAGTGAGAGACCTGGTCTTAAAAACCACGTGGAGCTGGTCCCTATGGCGGGGGTAGAGTGCTCACTCTTCATCAGGCATGGTGACACAGGCCTTTAATCCCAGAACTCAAGAGGCAGAGGCAGGCAGAGCTCCGTGACCTCAAAGCCAGCCTGGTCAACACAGCAAATTCCAGACCAGCAAGGGCCACGCATAGTGAGACACCGTCTCACAAACAAAACACACTAGATGGAAAGTTCCTGAGAAATGACAGCCAGTTTTCCCTCCGGCCTCCACCTGCACACACACAAATACACGTTCCCCAACACATATGCACACACACAAATCTGCATCCGTGCACACGAAGCAGGAGGTAGAGCCTTGGTGGATGACGTTGGCACTGGAGTAAGTCCTTGAGGGAATCTTGTCCGGGCCTCTTTCCACCTTGCTTCCTGCCTGGCTGCCATGATTGAACAGCTCTGCTCCTCCATGCTCTTCCCACCAGAGGGACTGAAACTTTGAAACCATGCGCAAAACAAATCCTTCCTCCCTTTAAGTCAGGTATTCTGTCGTGGTGATGAACGAGAACAAGGGGGCCAGTGAGATGGTTCAGCGGGTAGATGCACATGCTGCACAAGCTTGGAGACATGAGCTCAGTCTGTGGACTGAATCCACAGTAGAACCAACTCAAAAAAAACAAAGCTGTCCTCTGACTTACACACACACACACACACACACACACACACACACACACACACACACCATTAGAAGTAACTAATGCATTGGATACAGGGAAAGGAAAATGGTTGTGGATAGAAGGGTGTGTTTTCACATGCCAGTCTTTACCATTGTTGGTCCCCACGCCTGGGATGGAGGCAGCATAGAAAGACAGCTCAGATTAAGGGGACAGCAGGCGAGGAAAGGGTCTCTATACCCTGGACTCTTGCCAACTGCATCAAGAATTCCAGTACTAGTATCAAAATTTGCTGTGAAAGTTGCCTACGAAGAGACGGAATTCCTTTTATACAGTGATATTTCAAAAAATGTTAAAATAGCAATGACCCATACTAAAAGCTTGAGTGTATGTGACCAAATGTGGCCTTTCTCCTTTTCCACTTGAAAGCTTACAATGTTCTAGGTATCTCATAAGCAAGACTATAAACTCTATTTACAGTAAAAAACAAAACAAGCAAGGTGGTGGAGCATGCCTTTAATCCCAGCACTTGGGAGGCAGAGGCAGGCAGAGTTCAAGACCAGACTGGTGTACAGAGCAAGTTCCAGGAGAGTCAGGGCTATACAGAGAAACCCTGTTTCAAACAAACAAACAAACAAACAAATAAAAACGAAATGGCTTAACTCCCTTGTACAAATTCTGTGACCCATGGTTTTACTTTATTAGATTGTAACCCTTTCCAAGGAAGCCTAGGAACCATCCTATGATCTCATTTATCAAGAATGAGGGAAATGGCCGGGCGGTGGTGGTGCACGCCTTTAATCCCAGCACTCAGGAGGCAGAGGCAGGTGGATCTCTGTGAGTTCGAGGCCAGCCTGGGCTACCAAGTGAGTCCCAGGAAAGGCGCAAAGCTACACAGAGAAACCCTGTCTCGAAAAACCAAAAAAAAAAAAAAAAAAAAAGAATGAGGGAAATGGAGAAAAAAAAACATACTTGAGAAACCTTTTGAACAATGTAATTTTAGAAACCACTAGAATAATGTATATGGAACTGCTGAGACACTGGAGCCCATGCCTTTACTTGGGTGTACATTTTTCCTAGTCCCCTCTATATTAATCCCCGTGCTTAAATCTGTATTAAAACCTCTTCCTAATAAACTCCAACTCTGCCTCACCCAGGCTTATCCTGAAATTCTTTTCTGCAGGGGAGTTAAGAACCCCAGTTTCACCTGAGTAGAGGCCTCTGAAAAGTACTCCTCCGGCTAGTGCAGGTGGCCGCGTGGAGCTGCCTCTCTGGCCCAGACTTCACTGCTGAGGACAGAATGTTCTCTTCTTTTTGCAAGGCACACTCATTCTCATCTTTCAGGGCTCAGACCAAATGTCAACGTCTCTGAAAAGGCCTTGCTGATTGTCCCCTGTAGCTGACTGTGCTTCCTAAAGACGGTTACAGAAACGTCCCTGAGTGTTTCCTCTGCTTTGAACAGTGGACTTCTGTGCAAGAGGTACCGTGTCAAAGTCAGGCACAGCACTTAACCATCCTGAAAGTCAACCACCACGTAAAAAGTGTGCCTATCCCGGAGGCCACGCAGCTGCCAGCATCCAGCATCAGACCCGGAAGTGAAGAAACCATCCATGGGGTGAAGAGATGGGTTCATGAGAAAGCAGCAGCAGGCAGTGTGAAGTGTAGAGTCCAGGTGGGCATAGTGCTTGCTGTGCATTTTCTTTGACTTTACAATCAACCCAAATTGGAGATTTTCTTCCTCCTTCTCCTTCTCCTCCTTCCCACAAGACAGGGTTTCTCTGTGTACCCTTGGGACTCTGTGTATCCTGGAACTCACTCTGTAGACTAGGCTGGCCCTGAACTCAGAGATCTGCCTGCTTCTGCCTCCCAAGTGCTGGGATTATAGGCTTGCAATACCACCACCCAGCTGAAAATTGGAGATTTTCTTTCTTTCTTTCTTTTTTTTTTTTTTTTTTTTGTTGTTGTTGTTTTCGAGACAGGGTTTCTCTGTGTAGTTTTAGTGCCTGTCCTGAATCTTGCTCTGTAGACCAGGCTGGCCTCAAACTCACAGAGATCTGCCTGGCTCTGCCTCCTGAGTGTTAGGATTAAAGGCGTGAGCCACCACTGCCCAGCGAGATTTTCATTATATTATTTTGTTCCTTTTCTCCTTAAACCATACGTTTTTATTTGTCTTTGCCCCCACTTGCTCCTTTTCATTGTGGATCTGCGTACATGTGACAGTAACAACCATGTGACGGTCAATATGGGGCTGTCTTGGAATTGCTCCTTTTCACTGTGGATCTGCGTACGCGTGACAGTAACAACCATGTGACAGTCAATATGGGGCTGTCTTGGAATTGCTTCTGCCAACAACATTCATCTAAAACTCTCCAAATTCGCCTCCAGCAGATTTTGTAGGATACGGGCAAAAACTAGCCACAGTTCTTTGCCAAATATCACCAGAATGGTTTCTATGACAACTGCTAGTATTGTTCACCTCTGTAACCTCGTGAGCTGGGCCTCAGCACAGCTGTCTTCCATGCTCCTACTAGGATGGCCCATTAAGCCCTCCTTAAAAATGTCCAGTCCCAATAGGGCATGATGGTGCATGCCTTTAATCCCTCTGAAGGCAGAGGCAGGTGGATCTCTGTGAGTTGGAGGCCAGCCTGGTCTACAAGGCAAGTTCCAAGACAGCCAGGGCTACACAGAGAAAGCTTGTCTCAAAAAAAAAAAAAAAAAGTAAATCACTTCTCTAGTCCAAAGTTTCAAAGTGTTCCATATTCCTCTAAACAAAAACATGGTCTGGTCTACCACAACAACTCCCCATTCCAACTTCTGTCTTAGTTAGTGTTTCTGTTGCTGTGAGAGACACCATGACCACAGCAACTCTTATAAAGAAAACATTTAATTGGGGCTGGCTTAGAGGTTCAGAGGTTCAGTCCATTTGTCATGTCGTGTAGGCAGACATGGTGCTGGAGAGGTGGCTGAGAGCTCTACCAGTTGAGAGCAGGCAGCGGGAAAAGAGAGTGATACTGGGCCTGGCTTGAGCTTCTGAAACCTCAAAGCCCACCCCTAATCACACACTTCCTCCAAGAAGGCCACACCTCCAACAATGCCACTCCCTATGAGTCTATGAGAACCATTTTCATTTACATCCTGATCCACAAACAGCAGGCAGAGAGAGTGTGGTAGTTTGAAAGAAAATGGCCCCCAAAGGGAGTGGCACTATTAGGGGGTGTTGCCTTGTTGGAGTAGGTGTGATCTTCTTGGAGGAAGTGCGTCACTGTGGAGGCAGACTTTGAGGTCTCGTATGTGTTCAAGTCATGCCCAGTGAGACAGTCCACTTCCTGTGGCCGGCATATCAACATGTAGCAGTTCCTTCTCAAGCACCATATCTACCTGCACATCTGCCATGCTCCCTGGAATGATGAAAATGGACTGAACCTCTGAAACTGTAAGCCACCACCTCAATTAAATATCCTTTATAAGAGTTGCTGTGGTTATGGTGTCTCTTTCACAGCAACAGAAACTCTAAGACAGAGAGGGAGATTATACCTGGCAAGAGCTTTTGAAACCTCAACGCCCACCTCCAGTGACACACCTCCTCCATCAAGGTCACTCCCACTCCAACAAGGTCACACCTCCTAATCCTTCCCAGATACTTCCACTAATTGGAGAGCAAGTGTTCAAACATATGAGTCCACAGGGGCCATTCTCATTCAAACCACCACACTCTCCCAAGAAAATCAAAACACCCTGGCCATTCTGAAATTCAAAAAGGTTTCAGCAAAAGTGCAATGGCAAAAATTGCCAGACACTGGGCAAGACATTGCCAGGGTGGACAGAAGTGATAACCATATCAATAAGTAGCACATTAGGGTTTCTTACGTTAGCATACAAAGTAGTGCGTTTCATCATGGCATCCTCATTCATATATGTCATTATATTTTATGTCCATTCATCCCTCTGCCTAGCTCTTTCCAGCCCCCTCCCCCAAATAATCCTTTATTTTAATGCCACATGTATTTTCTCTTTTTCCTCTCTCTTTCTTTCATCCTTCCTTCTCTCTCCCTCCTCCCCTCCCTCCCTCCCTCCTTCATTTTGTTTTTCTTAAGACAGGGCCTGTGCTGCCCCGACCAGCCTCAAATTTTCAATCTTCCGGCCTCAGTGTCACCAGAACAGCACAGTATTTTGAGTTTTGTACAAGAAGTGTTTGCAGATCCAGGAGAAACATCAGACACACTTGGAAGCCATAGGACGCTTTCCAGGAGAGGCGAATGTCAACCTCTCAGCAGAGCGCACCGCATCGTAGAAAGGCAGATCCAGACCAGGGCTCCCCATCCCAGTCTCCTGTCCCCCCATCCGGAACTTTGACTCTCTGGAGCACCTCCATCATGGAAGCCGCATAAGTTTCATGGGCACCACACCAGCATCTGGTTAGTATTAATTACTTCCGCATTTATTAAGTGCCCCATTAACCTTGGCTCTGACAGCACTGCCAGCTCCCCGGGTTAAATCCACACTAAATATTCAATTATACACAGCACAAGCAAGCTCACATTTGGCAGGGATTAGCTCACTTGTCCTGCAAAGTCACTTTTCCAGTTGAATAACAACGGTGCCTTTTAACTGTGTAGTGTTTTCCTCTTGAGGGACTTCTGTAGCGGGACCACCTCCCAGAGGGGGACAGAAACTGGGTACCATCATCTCTGTTGCGTAGTTGATGAAGTCAGTGAAGGGAGCTGGCCCTCTCACCACATACCCTGAAATCCACTCTTCCTCCAGGGTCCAGCTCACATTATCTTGGCCTTGAAGCTTTCTCCAGGCCCACATGGGACTCTCCAGGCAGTGCCTGCCACTGAGGGAAGCAGAGAGCCCTGAGTTCTGGCTGAGAGCAACGGCTGAGCCCTCACCACTGACCACCTCAGCAGCGATGGGCCTGTGACTTGCATTTGCTCATGTGAACCCCCCACCAATGCTGATGAAACCGAGGCAGAGAGGTTGAATGGCGGTGAATCTAGCTGTAAATTGTTGCATCCTGAATACGAGGTGGCCCCTCAAAAGGTTCACGTGGCGGGGAGTGTGGAGAGATGACTCAGTAGTTAATTGCACTTGTTGGTCTTACAGAGGATCCAGGTTCAGTTCCCAGCACCCACAGAGCAGCTCACAACTGTCTGTAATTCCAGTTGCAAGGGATCTGGCATCCTCTTCTGACTTCTGTGAGCACCAGGGATGCAATGGTGGAGATACATACATGCAGACAAAACACTCAAACACATAAATAAACCTTAAAACAAAAAGGTTCGTGAGTTGAAGACTTGTTTCCCGATGTGTTTGAGTTCAGAACTGGGTTTTGGAGAATTAATTAAATCCTGATGGCATCTCCATTGATGGATTCATAATTTGATGATGCTATGGGGGGCGGGGGACGAGATAGAGCCTACTTGAAAGAAGTAGATAACTGGGAGGAGCATGGTGGGAGGAGCCCGGTAGGAGCAGACCTGATGGGAGTAGGCTGGGAAAGAAATTTGTCTCTAGCGGCTTCCTGTACCTCACCATGCTTTCCTGCCTGTCAGGTGAGCAGCTACACTCCACCACACCCTGTCTGTGGTGATGCCGGCCCAGAGCAATGGAGCCAAGCAATCGTGGATCAAAATCTCTAAAGCTGTGAGTCAAAATGAGTCCTCTTTTAGACTGTTTCTCTCTGGCATCTGTCACAGCGACATTCTGACTAACACAACATTAATCACTGTTGTAGCCAGGGTGCAGAGGCAGGACTTTGAGCTCCTTGGCTAAACCACAAACAAGCCTGCAATTCCTTCATTCAATAGACATTTGTCGAGTGCATACTTATTTTTAATTTTTTTATATTATTTTATGTGTATGAATGTCTTGCCTGTATGTATGTAGGTACACCACACATGTGTGCCTAGTGTCCTCAGAGGTCAGAAGAAGGCATTGGGTCTCCTGGAACTGGAGTTACAAACTGTTGTGGTAGGTGCTGGGAACTGAACCCAGGTCTTCTGCAAGAGCAGCCAGTGCTCTTGACCACCGAGCCACCTCTTCAGGTGGGAGCACCTACCCCTACAGTCAGCACTTGCTAGGGAAGCAGTGAGGAAATGTGGACCCCACCTTAACAAATTATCATCCAGCAAGGAAGACAGATTTAAAGTTCCGACACCAAAGATTATTTATCACATACACAGTAGTGTTAACAGAATTTTATGTGTATGTGTCTGCACATGTGGAGGTCAGAGGTCAACTTTTGGTGCGGTTTTTCAGACACCATCTGTTTTGTTTGTTTTTAAGTGATAGAAACAGAGGCAGATTATTTTGGTCTCATTTACCTATTTACTCATTTTAATCTTAGTGTTTGTGTGTCTATGTGTACATTCATGTGTGTGTGAACACGGGTGTGCACATGTGGAGGTCGGACATCAGCCTCAGGTGTCAGGCCTCGATTTCCCCTGTGTTTGAGACAGATCTCTTGGTGGCTACTGCGTAAACCAGGTCAGGTGGCCCACAGGCTTCCAGGGACAGTCCAGTCTCTGTCTCCTTTCTCAGTACAGGAGCACTAGAATGACAAGCCTCATCCTGCCTTCAGTGGGGTCTGGGGATGCAAACTCAGGTTCTCATGCTTGCAGAGCCAGCAAGTGAGTTACCCACTGAGTCACCCTCACAGCCCCAGAGAGTTTACTAAAGGGATGGGTGCTCCCCAGGACAGGAGTGATCTGAACATTGACAGCATCGAGACTGAAAACCTACCTTGTTTTATATAAGACAGGTCTCTCAGTGGGACCTGGGACTTGCCAGTTAGGACAGACTGGCTGTCCGGCAGGCCCCAGGGACCTACCCGCCTCCACCTCTCCTTCACTCAGATTGCAAACAGCCTACTTAGGCTTTCATGGTAAGAACTCTATCGAGTCAGGTAAGACAATGATAGGAAGAAAAGTCGGATCTCTGGATGGTTTTTTTTTTTTCAATTTGGGGATCAGTAACTCTTCCCTTATTTTTATATTTTGTAGCTAAGCAATGCAGGAGGATGCCTACATGTTCACAGGGCACTTCTTTCTCTGAGTCACAGATTTCCCAGCTATAAAAATGGGAACAAAAAATAGCAATAACAGCCAGGCGTGGTGGCACATGCCTTTAATCCCAACACTTAGGAGGGAGGCAAAAGCAGGTGGATCTCTGTGAGTTCGAGGCCAGCATGGTCTACAGAGTGAGTTCCAGGACAGTCAGGACTACACTGAGGGACCTAGGCTCAAAAAGCAACAAAAGCCTGAAGCAACTCAAACCGTCACCCACAGGGGGCGTTAGAAAGATGACGGTTCATCTATGCTGTGGACTACGCAGCATTTTAAACGCATGGGGCAGGCCAAGCGTGGTGATGCACGCTTGCAATGCCAACTGAGGAAGGAGAATTTTGAGTTTGAGACCAGCTTGGACTACATACTGAGAATCTGTCTAAACAAAACAAAACATAAACCAGAAAGCAGGAGGCAGTTTGGAATGCTGGAGAAGGATCCTTAAGGCAAAATAAAGGAAAGGAGGCAGGCCCCCGAGGTAAAGGAGTACTGCGCGATGCACACAGATGTCCAGCAAGGATGTGCAAGAAACAGAGAATGGGTCTCTCCAGGAAGGAAGCCAGCACCTACAGCCTGGAGGAGGCTCCCCGGGGTTGGTTGGTTTGTTTAGAGGGAGTCTGGCCACATAGCCAGTCTGGTCCTCCTGCTTCAACTTCGCCTGTGCTGAGGTTACAGATGCCATCACACCCAGCTCAAGACTTAATCCATTTGTTTCTTTTGTTCTCTTCTACTTCTGTTTTGAAAAGGCAGAGTCTCATGCAGCCCAGGCCAACTGAGGCTAGCCTTGAATTCTGTCTCTACTTCCCAAGTGCTGAGATTACAGGCATATGCCACATATTTAATGTGTCATTTTGTACCTTTGGGTTTTATATTGTATTCATGTATGTTCCTGGAAGATATATATTAATCAGTCTAAGAAAAATGTAAATATTTTAAAATTTTAATGCTCGTGTGCAAGGTGTCCATGGAGACCAGAAGAGGATGTCAGATCCCTTGGAGCTGGAGTTACAGGCAGTATGAGCCCCCTCCCCCGACAAGGGTGCCGAGAAATGAACTTGGGTTCTCTGGAAGCATTAAGTGCTGCTAGTCTCTCCAGCCCAAGAAAATTTGCATATAACATTTAGGCGAGAGAAAAAAAAATTCAGTCGCTCTCCCTGTTCCCATTAGCCTCCTGAACAATGATATTGTTATTTTCAAAGGAGAGGTTGCATACATCAGCCTTGGGAGGATCTAGAAGGATTAGAACATGTGTTGCTTACAGTGAGATGACAGAGGACTAAGAGGCCAAGCAGGAAACAGAGAAAAGAGGAGGGAGCGTCAGGAGAAACAAAGAGCCTCTGCCTACATACAATGACCTCCGAATAAGAAATCCGCAATTACTTTAGTGCCCCTGAGACCCCGAGCTCCTTGCACTGCCTGCTTCTTTGTTACCAGCTGCCAGGTTGTCATGGTAATGGAATAACCTATGATAAGCTTATTTTCAATTCTGAAAACATTTTAAATAAAAGCAAATACCAGTAATCTGCAGACGAGCTGCAGTGAGAGAAAGGTCCATGGGAGAGAAAGCATCAGGGTGGCCTTTCCAGGGCGGACACCTGGCTTAAAGCTAGTGGAGTGAGCAGAGAGCGGAGGGTCAGAAACCTGGACAGGCATCTGAAGTGCCAGAGGCGAGTCTGGTCATCACTTCCTGCTCCAGCAGGTCGGATGCGTGTGGTGCTTTGACGCAGTTCCCAGCAAGTGCACAGAGTGCCGGTTGGGGCCACATTTGAAAAACCACTGTGGTAATGGCTCTGCCCTGGGCTCTGTGAGTGCTGTGCTCCAGCCTCCGCTCACCCTAGACACATCTACCCCTCTCTATGGGTCTCCTCTATCACCAAGTGGCACAACGTCCTAACATCCTTACAAGAGTTATGGGGCAGACACCTTCGGGGCCAACGGCTTTTCAGGGCAGCTTCCAAAGCAGAGGTCTATGCCTCGTGTAGATGAGAGGATGGGAAGACTGGCCAGTGCCTAGCTGTTCTTGCTAGAACTCCTTCATTCAGCTGGCTCGTCGGGCCGTAGGGATGGCCAACATGGACCACTGGGCCAGAGAGAAGGTGATTGTTCATTATGAGTATAATTAAGGAGGGGCCAGAGCTGGCTGGACTTGGAAGAGACAGAAGTTGTCTTCAGGAACCACAGTTGACCTCAGAAATTGATGTGAGGGCCAACAGGTTCAAAAGCCAACCCCATCCAACACACACAGTTTTCTGAATAGAAACAGAGTTGAGCCTCAGCACTAGCGACTGAGGCAGGAGGATCACTACAAATTTCAGGTCAGCGATACCTGAGCTTAAAACAAAACTGAACATCAACAACAACAAATGCCAGGGTTGATGATGTGGCTCAGTTTGAAAGAGCACAAGGCCCTGGGTTCCACCTCTGGCACCACATAAGCCCAGCATAGTGGAGCACATCTGTAATTCTAATACTGGGATGCGGTGGGGCAGAAGCACAAATATCAGAAGTTCAAGGTCACCTTTGGCACAAAGCAAGTTTAAGGTCAGCCAGGGCTACATGAGACCCTGTTTTGTTTTGTTTTTTTTTTAAAAAAATAGAAATTAAAAAATAAAATTAAATAAAATTTTTAATTTTTAAGAAGAGACAAATACAGAAAGAGTTATTATGGTGGTGAGCACAGCTTTGTTTTTTTTTTTTTTGTTTTTTGTTTTAAATTCATTTATTTACTATGTATACAGCATATGTGACTGCAGGCCAGAAGAGGGCACCAGATCTCATTACAGATGGTTGTGAGCCACTATATGGTTGCTGGGAATTGAACTCAGGACCTCTGGAAGAGCAGTCAGTGCTCCCAACCTCTGAGCCATCTCTCCAGCCCGCTTTGTTTTGTTTTTAAGGGTCTGAAATACAATGGTTTGTTGGAAACAGGTATGCAGGTAAGAATAAGCAGTGTGCATGGAGGTCTGAGCAGAGGCTGGCCAGGGGCAAAGAGCTGCCTTCCTGAAGAGGACTGGATGGGCAGAGACCTGGTGATGGAGATAACAAGACCCACTGGGGAAACTGGAAACAGAAGCGGGCTCAGCTGGAGCTGAGGGCCGGCACGCCTCCTCTCTCCAGATGCTGCAGCCTGTCAGAAACAGAACTCTGGAAAGGGCTTCTCTTCCGCCCCAGGACAGAGTCTGTTCTGTTTCTTGCCTACTCTGTCTGGCTCCCTTCCAACACCAGTTCTTAAGGCTCTGGTCAAATGTAATTCCACAGGCCCCTATCCCAGGATCCAGAAACAGGACAGCAACATCCGGCATCTTCTGCCAGCCTCTCCTCTAGCGCCATCTCAGTCCCCAATCCCTGGCAGCCACCCATCAAATCCTTTCCCCGCCATGATGTGTGTGTGACAGAGGACACTGGACAGTCATTCTAGCTGATTTGTACAATTTGTTTCCTGGGCTTTGGGCAACCCACTCCATCTCCAGATGGCTGTGAGCGGCTTCCAAGCGCCATGCCTTCCTAACCACCTCTCAGGAGCTCCCTGAGGGATGCCTTACATTCTCTTTCCAGGGGTTAGCACAGTACAACCCTGGATGTTTCCGAAGCACGAACCAACCTAATAAGCACAGGCATCTCCATGGCATCCTTCATCTAGCTTATTGAAGCGTTCTGCAGATGCAAAGGAACATCGAACCAAATCCCGAGAACACTTTCTGAACCCCAGGAGTCATGCACCATTTTATTAGGTAGTTTATTGGCGCAGCAAACTGGGAGTCTGGCACCCTCCGTTCACAAACCAGTTCAGAGATAGGATCTAACCTGCCCAAGGTTGAAGAGTAAGTTCATAGATGATCTGAACTTAGAAACTAAGCCTGCTGGCCCTGTGGAGGGACAGAGTCCTCACTGATCAGTTAATAGGAATGCACAGACCTCTGAGGAGCAGCCATTTAACTAACTGCCTGGACCTATGAAATGCTTGGAACTGCATAGCCTGGGTGGTAAACAAGCCCGTCAATCTGTTTTGTGCATTTAGTTGCAATTCCTCATTTGTTATTTTTATCTGATTGGTTTCACTTTAGACCTGGTTCCCATTTCTCATTTATGACTAAAGGCCCTTGGGTGAGGAAAAGGGAAGTCGAGGAGTGTTCTCTTTCATACTCTGCAAATGTTTCTATACCTCCTTTCCCCTCCCCCTCCTTTTAAAATAACATTTTCTTCCCAGGGCCCGACAAGCTCCTAAAATCCCCTGCCTTTCCAATCTCCTTGCCTCGGCTGTAATTATCTTGGGAGAATTTAAATTCCTTATCATGGGTTTGTGACAGAGCCAGCTTAAGTACAGACAGCCTAGCTCCATTCTGAGTCTTGTCAAACTGCCCTCAATAGGTTTCTTTAATAGGAATTATTGTTAGATTTTTTTTTTTTAAGGGCGATAATGGGATTGTGACTATGGTAAAGAAAGAACCCTTATCTTTTTTTTTTTTTTTTTTGAGATACATACTGAAATATTTACCAGTGAAATGATACAAAGTCGGGGATTTGCTTCCAAACAGTCTGGTGGGGGAAGTGTGAACTATACTGGCTCACTGAAGTTGCTAACCTCCAATGGCTCTCTCTCACAATTAAAATGTTTTTTTCTAGTGCTGGGGATAGAAGCCAGGATGTCATGCGTGCTCTGTAGGGTTCTGCCAGTAAGCTATTTGCCCACCCCTCTTGCAGGGACCTACCTCTTTGCTTCCTCCCCTTTACCCTCTCACTCCCCCTCTCCCCCCCCCCCCCCCCCCACACACACACCCAGGCTTTGAACTGTTCTATTGTGAATTCGGGGATGGGATTTGCCTCTGGGAGATTCAGCAGAGGAAACAATGTGAGAGCTAAAGCCAAGGATGCTTGGGTTCAAGACCGAGCGTCCACCTCCACGGTCTCAGGGCCTGTACACGAGTCGCTTGCTCCTCTGGGTCCCAGTGACCTCGTCTGCAAAGGGAAAACAAGGCCGGCAGAAAGGGGCTTGCTTTCCTACTAGGGTCTTTGCTTCGTTTGACTCATTATTAGTGGTGTGTGTGGAGGTCAGCGGGCAACTTTGCGGGCATGGTTCTCTCCTTCCACCTTATGTGGCCACCCAGGGATTGAACTCAGGTGGCCAGACTTGCATGGCAAGGGCCTTTACCTGCTGAGCCATCTCACTGGCCTGGACTCTCTTTTGCTACTTCTGCTTCACCCACCTTGAAGGTGGATGTCAACTCCTCAAGGTCTCCCCCAACTCCTGTGCCCTTCAAGGAAGGAAGGGAGTTCTGAGCTCTGGAGCAGATTTGACCACCTGCTCTCCAGGGCTTCTTGGAGGTCTTAAGACATTCCAAGCACAACACGTACACATTGGAGCTTGCCATGCCCCTCTTACCCTGATCCCACAAGAATCCTGACCCTCTCTCCAGTCATCCCAGAGACCCATTTCAGCATCCCTTCCCTTCCCTTCCCTTCCCTTCCCTTCCCTTCCCTTCCCTTCCCTTCCCTTCCCTCCCCTCCCCTCCCCTCCCCTCCCCTCCCCTCCCCTCCCCTCCCCTCCCCTCCCCTCCCCTCCCCTCCCCTCCCCTCCCCTCCCTTCCCCTCCCCTCCCCTCCCCTTACCTGGCTGCCCTAGGCCATGCTCATCTTCCAGATCCTCCCTTAGGTACCTCCCACTGCCGTACTGACTCAAGCCCTGGGTTCACTGGCCTGGGCTTCCTGACTGGATTCTCTTCCTTCAGGCTGCTAACAGTGTTCTCCCTCCCAAACCATCCCTCCAGGCCTTGAAAACTTCAATGGCCTCTTTCCATGGAGAACCCGAAAGGACTAAATTCCTTAGTGTGGCGTTTGATACCCTGCATAGCTTGGTCTATATCATCTGCATTTCCTGCTGGTAAAGCCATGGACCCAGGTTCATATCAAAGTAAGTTAGGGCCTTAACTAAGGCCCCAGAATCCTAGGTCCTACCCCAAACAGTTGAATTGGGAATCACTCAATATCAGAAGCACACAGAGGACCTGAGGACACGGGGCTCAATTGTCAATTAGCTGTGTAAGTTTGAGGAGCAGAGCTCAGAGGCCCAGAATCTATGCTTAAAGATGAGCATAGAAGCATGCCTGTAACCCCGGTGTTGGAGAGACAAAGGTAGAAGGACCCTGGGGCTTGCTGACCAGTCAGTCCAATGGAATTAGTGAGCTCCAGGTTCTGTGAGAGAATGTCTTGGAAAATAAAGTGAGAGCCTAGAGAGATGGCTCAGCAATTAAGAGCCCTTGTTCCTCTTGCAGAGGACTTGGGTTCAGTTCCTACCCAGCACCTGCATTGGTTCTCAGCCATGTGTAACTAACTCCAGGGGATCCAATGCCCTTTTCTGGCCTCCACAGGTACATGCACACACGTGGTATGCATACATACACCCAGGCACATAGGCATACACATAAAAAAAATATATTTTTTGAGACAGGGTCTCTCTACATAGCCCTTGCTATCCAAGAACTCACTCTGTAGACCAGGCTGACCCGAAACTCATAAAGATCCGCCTGCCTCTGCCTCCCCAGTGCTGGGACTAAAGGCGTGCGCCACCACTGCCCCTCTATAGCTTCTTAAGCCTATATTTTAAAAAGTAAAAGTGAAGTAGTGATTGAGGAAAATACCTGATGTTGACCTCTGGCTTTTGCCTTTGCACACATGTGTACATGCTTCTGCAACACACAGGAACCACTACACACATATATACGTGCATCTACACACACAGGAACCTCTACACACACAAACGCATGCATCTGCAACACACAGGAACATCTACACACACACACACACACACACACACGCACACGCACACGCACACGCACACGCGCGCGCACACGCACACACACACACACACACTCCATTCACAAAAGATCTGAGGACCCTCCCTTCAGCCACAGTAGATGTCATGCCCCGGGCTTTCGCTCGTGCTGGACTGATTTCTGGCTTTTCTTTGAGACCTGCTGTCAATGTCGTGTCCTTCACAAAGGCCTTTGTGCCGGCTGACAGAGGGAGCCTGCGCCTGCTCTGCTCCACCAGCACCTGAACACACTTCTGTCATAGACGGCGCCATCACCCTGGGAGCAATTTTCTGCTTGCCTTCCTGTCTAGAGCGACATCTCCACCAGAGCAAGCCCCGGAACACCAGAGCCCCTCCGCAGAGCACAGAGCACAGAGCAGTGCTCCATAAACACCAGTTCATTTGATTGTGTCTTATTCTTTCTTGGTTCCTGACCACCAAGCATGGTGCTTAGCCCCGGTGGGTACTGTCTGATGGGAAGATTATCGAAGAATGGATGAAAGCATGAAGGGGAGACGAAACACACCCATCAGCCAGTGCTGACTTCTCGTTGATCCGCATTCTGGAATGCCTGTTTATATGAGAGACCGTCACCAACCCGAGGGAGCTGTAAACTGGGTCAGAATCTGGGTCTACGGGCTCTAGGTTTCACAAAATCACTACATCAAAAAACGTTCTGATGTTAATCAGAAAAGTCACTCTTTTCAAACTTTTTATGACATTTATTGAAGTCAGGGAAAAGTTGTGGGCGTCGGTTCTCTCCTTCTACCTTGTGGATCCGGGATCAAACTCCGGTCGTCAGGTTTGACAGTAAATGTGTGTGAAAGGCACAGAGTCATCTTCCCTCACAGCACCCATCGTGAACCGTGGGGAAGTCTCACTTACCACATTCAGCGGAGGCCTGGCAGGACCTACAGAGACCCCCACTGGCACCGCTCCATGGGAAATCTGCTATTTGTTGTGGGCCTGGAGAAAAATCAGCCTAAGGTGCTGCAGCTGGTCACACAGTTCTAGCGTGGAAGACAAACGCCTGCTCTGACTCAGGCCCCACTCGCTGTCCGTGTGAGACTGGACACACCATCCCACATCTCCAGTATTCAGCTTCTTCTGGCCGGCAGCGGAAGCTCTAGGTGTTCCTAATCCAGGTTGCTGAGTGGTAAAGTCACGTATGCTGTGTGACCAGCAGGCATGTGTCACCACCCTGTGCAGTAACTCAGGACAACTGGAGTCCAGTAAATGGCAGCTCGCTGCTGGCCCCCGGGGTGGGTAGGGTTAGAGCAGCAAGCTGGGTCCCAGCTATGAGTTCAGGTTTCTGGAATTTAGCAGCAGAGCCACTGGGGAGCCAGGTGTGAATGGGCTGACCTTGGACTAAATGACCGGGAGTGAGGGAAAGTTGGGCGGCTGGGAGATTGAGGCTCTGAGGGGAAATGCGAACGAACACCTTGCTTCTGGTGGTTGGTGCTGGGTGGGCTACTGGATCTCTTAACTGAAGTGGAATCCCAGAGGGGGAATGAGGCCATATTGTAGCCTCATTGTGTCATGGGAAACTGGGAACTGGAGACTCAGACGGGGCTTTGAATTTTGCCTGTGATTGGAAAATAATTAACTTCCTCTTTGTGTCTGCAGGACCCACTGCCACTAAGACGTGCTAACCCCGAGACTGCCGTGAGCAGTGATTCCAAGAGAAGCCCCCTCCTACTGATGCATGCTCTTGTTCCTGAGGTGTGCTGAGAGCTGTAGCTGATATACTCGGGTCCTGAGGCAGGACCGAGGGTGATACCTAGGCTCCCAAAAGTGGAAACACAGCTAAGAACCTAGGCATGAATTGGGAAGAGAAAGATTAGGGGGCTTGGGTGGCAGAGTGAGGATGAGTGGCACAGCAGATCCAACCTGAACCTGCTTTGTTAGTCCTGGGATTTCACAGGGAACAAAGCCCTTCATAGGGAACAAGGGGCCTCTGGCATTGGAAACACAGCCTGACACCACCAAAGACTAGGGAACAGCGCCACCTGCTGGCTGGTTGCAGCTTTAACCCCCCTCCCCAGGCAGAACCGGGGCGCTTTTAGAGAGTCCATCCCACGTACCTAATGTCTTAGCACCCTGGAATAAAGATTTTAGCGACCCATGGTGAGCCTGAGATTCTGCTCTTTTACCAAACCCTCCTCTCCACCGATACACCTGCTATACGGACCATACTCTGATTAGAAAGCTTTGGAGACTCAATGACGGATCAGCTTTTGTCCCCAGCATCTGGAGAGGCTTAGAGAAAGAAAGCATTCCTCCCCCCGCCCCCCACGTATAAAATCCTCCAATCCCAGGTGGACCGGGCAGGGAGAGATGGGTCCAAGGCCTTCAGCAGGGTGAGGCAGCTGAGGTAGGGAAGCATCCCCATGGCATGATGTTTCATTAACGCTACTCACCCTATAGCCTGCCTGGTGGACATCCACAGTTCATAGTCCACACGCCACAGGCTGAGATATTCCAAGCAAGGAGAATGTTGGAACTGCTGCTTAAGGGGGGCAGCATTTCCAAGTAACCCAGAGGTGTTACACGCCACCCCCATCCCTTCCCTCCTCTGGCTTACTCCATTATTGAGACCGAAACCTATTGAACTTACTGCCCAGTGCGTTGGAGGCAAGTGCCACATCACTGGCTACATCTCCAGTCTCACCCCACCCCAGCCCTTTAAACTTTTTATTTTGAGAATTAACTAGGCTGGCCTTGAGTTCACTTTGTAGCCCCCAGGTGGCCCTTGATTTTGTGATCTTTCTACGTCCATCCACTGGGAAGCTGGGGTTAGAGGTCAACAACACTAGGCAAGGCTTGACTTCACCTCTTCACTGAGAGCTTGTCAAGCGACCTCCTTGGAGAAGAACTTCAGAGTCACCACCCAGTCAGAAGCGTGTCTGTCTGTTCAGGAAGAACCACACAGACCAGGAGAGAGGACCAACCGGCCTAGTTTACAGAAAAAGAACCTAAGGCTCAGAGAAGTCACGTGACTCTGTCTGGGGGCCACCCAGAAAGGCCACAGCAGCCAACACAGAGGACCTGGCTCCAACAACGCACATGTGCGCCCACGTGACACTTGCCGCTGCTGACTCCATAAACAGACCCCAGAGGGCAAGAGGGTCAACGGAATTGGGAAGTCTAGGGTCTGGGCCTCCCCTTCTGCACAGTGGTCTGGGGCAGGCTGGGAAGGCTTCCATTCTTCAGGAAAGACATGAAAGCGGTGTTTACAAAGCTGGATCTGAGGCTCGCAGATAGGCCCCCTTTGTTGACGGGCTCCCTCTCCCCATCTCCCACACCCAGCTTTCCGCAGCCTCCTCTTTGAATGGCTGGCTCTCACACACTGGAAATTTGCAACACAAATGTGCAGTCTGTCCCCCTCTCAGCCCAGCCACACTGCCCCAACCTTTGGGGTCCTTTTAGAGCCTGCCTCTCTCTCGGGTGCTTTCTTTTTTTCAGCTCAAGCCCAGGGACCCTAGACACAGCCGAGATCACTAATTAAGGCTGGGTTAAAAGCGAATCTTGGGAAAGAGCCAGTCCTGGGGGAGGCCAGCCAGAGCAGAGTGGTGGGAATCGGAGGTGGAGGCTGGATTTTTTATTCTCAGGACTTTCTGGCTTTCTCTCTCCATCTTCTTAGTGGGCTGAGGAGCAAGCAAAGCTTGTCAACAAAATGGCTCCCAGCTCCCCTAACCATGCTGCCTGGCTTGCTGAGCTCAGGGCCAGCTATAAACTACATCTGCCTGTCTCCACTTCCTCACTAGGGAGTTGGGTGCCATGATCCCCACTGTTCAAGTGTAGTCACTGGGATGCCGAGAGATTAAGTGCCTTACCCAGGTTCACACATGGGGCAGAACGCTTTTTCATCTAAATCCACTGGCTACCCAAGCCAGTGTGCCTGTTTTGGGCTCCTTTCCTGTCCTGTCTTTGAAGTGCTTCTAGTTTAAAGTGACCCTCCCTTTCCCCCAATTCTTGAGCACGTTTGTGTGCTTTTTGGAATTGAAGCTCCTCCCCACAGTCCTCTGAAGGCACCAGTGAAGACAAGAGCTGGGCCCCCCTGCTTCTCAAGGCCCAGATGCAGAGCAGAGACAGAGGCCCATACGTTCCCATAATGGCAGAAATGAGACCCTGGCCCTCAGGACAGCTAATCCAGACAGCGCTGTAGCCTCTAAGGGGGCTGCCTCAGGATTGAGATTAAAAGTGTGCGCTGAGCCTCTAGGCATGATGGGAATTTGTAAGAGAAGGAGATAGGTGCTCACCTAAGAACTGGCCAGACAGTGCTCCTCACCCTGGAGGGAGTGTAAAGGGACCAACTCAGCTCTGGAGGAGAGTTAGGCAGTCCCCCTCCCCCACCTCTTCTTCCACGATCCTTTTTGCGTGTATGACTTGTGTGTACACACCTTTGTGTGTTTAAGCCAGCAGGCATGTGTCACAGTGAACCTGTGGCAGTCAGAGGACAACCTCTGGGAATCGGTTCTGCCCTTCCACCGTGGCCTCCAGGGACAGAACCCAGGTTCTTGTACAGCAAGCACTTTGGCTCTCTGAGCCATTTCATCCTTGGAAGCTTTTAAAATATTCAAAATGTCCTCTTATTACGCAGTCCGGCAGTTCTGTTTCTAGAGACCTCAAGAGCGATGGATGTATCCATTCTCACTAAACCTTACAAAGATTCGCAGCAGTGTGTTTTAAAACTACAATTTAATTTTCTTATTTTTGTGCGTGAGCACCCTTTGCATGCAGGGCCTGTGGAGGCCAGAAGAGGGCGTTGGATGCCGCGGGGCTAGAGTTACAGAGGCTTGTGAGTCCCATGTCCACGCTGGAGACCAAACAGGAGGCCCCTGGAAGAGCAACCAGCGCTCTTGACCACTAAGACGTCTCTCTCCAGCTCTGTAGAGTGATTTTTTTTTTTTTGTTTTGTTTTGTTTTGTTTTGAGACAGGGTTTCTCTTTGTAGCCTGGGCTAATCCTGGATCTCACTCTGTAGACCAGGCTGGCCTCGAACTCACAGAGATCCACCTGCCTCTGCCGCCCAAAGTGCTGGGATTAAAAGCATGTGCCACCACCACCTGGCCTGTAGAGTGATTCTTAATATATAGCCTCCAGCTAACGAACTTAAACGTCCCTCATGGTGAGTGGATAAGCAAGCTGTCATACGTCCATACAACAGAAGAAAAAGGACCAAACTATTGATGCGTGGATCCCCATGTGTCTGTCTCAGTGACACGCTGGGGAATACCTGTCATATACTTCAGTACATAGGAATTCTCAGCAAAGAAAAAGACAGGAAGCAGATGGGTTCTGCCTGGGGCCGTGGGAGGGAATGGCGAATGGGTGGAAGGGGTGTGGTTTGAAGTAAGTAAACTCTGAGACAGGGCTGTGGTAATGGCGGCACAGCTGTATATACTTATGAAATCCCTAAAGGACTGAAAATCTGTAATAACTGAGTGGGGTGCGGTAGCTCAATGGTAGAGCACCTGCTTAGCTTCCACAAAGCCCTGACTGGGATTTCCAGAACGACAAGGAAAAAGAGCAAAGTGGTCCTTGTGATATGCTAGCTAGCTTCAGTGTTGGGGGCAGGGGGCGGGGAACCCTGGGAAGCCCTCAGTTTGGTGTGGGGCTCTGCATTTGAAAGTCTGAGCACGGATACCTGATGGGTTCTGATTGGCTCACTGGGTCTCTGTTGCCTCTTCTTCAAATGCTGAGCTCCCAACAGGCAGAGCTCACTCTGTGCCACACCTCTACCTTATACACGATCACAGTGCTTACTCAGGAGTTGAGCCCAGCAACCAGTTCCACGGGAGGAAACGGAGGTCAGGCATTCGTGGGGCCTAGCACGGCTGGGGTCACACTTGGATTCTCATCGCTTCCCCAATCAGCTCTATGAGCCTTGCGTCTGCACCCAGGCCAGAGTCTGGCCACTCAGAAGGCCCAGCTCTCCAGGGCCCCTCTTATCTTTACAGCAATATTCTCACACCTCCCACCTGCCCAGGAGCCCATTGCCCTGAGGATCCCAACAGCCCCAACTGTCCCAACCACCTGTCTGTGGCCAGGACCTATCAGCCCATTTATTGGTTTTGGTTTTGTGTTTTGGTACTTATTTTAAACTTATCGTCTCAGTCTTTATTCTTGAAGCTGTGGCCTGACCTGACCACTCCGTGCAGATGTGGTCAGCAGGGTGACGTGTCCCTTAGCCCTCATCTGTGTGGGGGAACATCTTATGTTTGCTGTATGCAGGAACATGGCTCAGTGAAGGCTAGGAGGTTCTCAGAAAGTGCTTGCTTCAAACTGAACCACAGAGGTGCTCGGGAGCGGGGAGAGATGTCTCCACTTCCCTGTCTTCCTTCAGAGCAGCACAATTGTGTGTGTGTGTGTGTGTGTTTGTGCACGTGCACACATGCATGTGTATGTGTGGTGCATGTGTGCATGTGCTTGTGTATATGTATGTGTATGTGTGCATGCATATATATGTGTGTGTGCATTGGTATGTGTGCATGTGAGTGTACGTGTGTGTATACAGGGTGGTGGTAGGGTTAATGTGTGTGTGGAAGCCGGAGGTTACTATTGAGTATCTTCCTCAATCTCTCACTGCCTTATTTTTTGAGAAAAGGAACTCACTGACATGGCTTGATTGGCTGGCCAGAAGCTCCAAGGATCCTGCCATCTCCATTCCTAGGCCTGGGACTGCATGTGCTTGCTTCTTCTTGTCATGTTTTGTATGCGGGGATCCAAACTCAGGTCCTCATGTTCACATCACAAGCCCTTGAGGAACTAACTGTCTCTACCCCACCTGCTTTTGAGCAGGAGCCTTGCTGTGTTGCCCAAGCTGGCCTAGAACTCCTGGACTCAAGTAAATTCTCTTGCCTCAGCTTCCTAAGAAGTTGGCCCTGCAGGCACACCCCCCCAATACTCAGTTAGGCCCATTTACGAATCTATTTTGTAGACTATGGTTAGGTAGATTTCCAATGAAAAGAAACTTTTGCCAAGTTTGAGAGCTGTCAATCACAGGTATAGACACTGAGGCCTGGTGGGTAGAGGGAGCTTGGAAAGGTCACTGAGGTTGTGACTGACAGACAAGGAAGAGGAGGCAGGTCTCTGACCTCTGTGTGGAGCTCTCTTGATGAGTCCACAGAGCTGCACGGGAAACCAGGGCTTCTGCCTCAGACACTTCTATGCTGTTCTTGAGGAATCTTAGCTACAGGCTAGAAAAGTCTGGAAACATCACAGTTCTCCCAAGGTCTCCATCTCTTTTCTCTCCCTTCACACCTTTCTGAGGCAGCTGCCGTGCTGGGCTGTCTTGACACATGACAGAGGTTGCTTCAGGGGTTGGCTGTCGAAATTTGCTTGTGGACGGCAGCAGCTGGTGTAAATCAAACACGGGGAAATTCTGATAATTGGAAGACAAGGGAGACAGCGAACCATTTTCCTCACTGAGAAAAAAAAAAAACACTTATTGTTAAGACTGTCTACTCGAAAGTGAAATCAAGTTATGTGTGGACAAAACAGAATTATATGAATTTGAAAAGGCACAGTTTTTGGAAGAATGAACAAAGACATGACATTGTTGTAAATATAATTACTAGAGTCTCAGTATTATTCACTATTTTTTTCAGAATAATCATTCACCATTAGATTATGTTCACCCCCTCAAAGACAGAGGGAAAGTTTGGTATGGGCCTTAATTTGTGGGGGACAAAAACCACTTTTCCCCATTAGAGATAGTCTGTTTGGTGCTAAAAAGGGTGCATTAGTTGACTTGTGCGTAATTGACTCTCTGACGCGGACAACACTTAGGAAAATTAAGGTATAAATGTGAGAGCTCAGCAGTGGCTGGAGCAGATGCCTGAGGTCAGTGGGACCCGAGCAGTGCCTCAGACTGAGAGGGACACCTGTCACATTGGAGGTGAGAGGGGGTGGCTCTGGGGGGAGGGCTGGGTAGGGGCAAGAAATATTGACATGTCACCAACCAACAGAAACCAAGTCAAATGGCCCCTGGCCGGTCTCTGTGTCCATGGACCGGTGAGGACATGCAGTAGCCGCTCTGAGTGTAGTGGCCCCTCAGCAGAGACTCTGGAACGTGCTTTTGGTGGCTGGTGCCATGTAGGGACTGTGGTGACAGGCAGGAAGAAATGTTGGGGGGTTGGTGGAGGCGAGGGAGGTGTTGGGGGCTCCTTCCAGGGTGTGGGTGTGAGGCAGGCTTCTGGGTTGAGATGAGAGCTGGCTGGATTCTCCTGTCAATGACAGGACTCAGCCGTGCATCCGAAAGCGGTCCAATTGCTGTAGAAATCAATGCGGCTCATCGATCACCCAGAACCAACTCAGTATAATTGCCTGGAAATTGATAACATTTTGCTTTCTCCCTCGATTGCGGCCATGCTCCTTGCTCTAATTTTCAGTTACAATTATTGGGTTTTGGAGGCTTCTATGACCCCATGCCTGACCCCTACTCCTTACTTGAATAGACCTGAAATACTTATTATGATCATCATTATTATTGTTTTCCACCATAAACTGCCTCAAATCCTTCTTTGATTTGCCCATGTTTCCTCATTAAAAACTTCGATTTTGTGTGGGGTGTCGGCAGTGTTAGAGCTTTGCCTAGGATGTGCAAAGCCCTGGGTTCTGTCTCCCGCACCACAAAAAATGCTCAGCCTCAGATTTCCTGGCACTTGAAGTGTTCTTGGTCAAATGGCTTCAGAACTGAGTCTCGATGCTTTGCAGTTCTCAGCTGCAAAGGGGACATTTAACGAGGTAGAAGACCCCTGGAAGTTTTTGCAGATATGTGGACACTTGAGACATGACTTGTTACTTGTCACAGATGTGTGTCTGTAGAATTCTTGTGGTGCTTGTGGCAGGAGGCTGGCAAAGGTGTCGACTGATGAGAGTTGATGCCCGTTCTCCTAATACCCAAGACCTCACCTGTGTCCAGTCCCAGAATTAACATGCCCGAGATCTAGAGTACCTTAAATGTCATTAAGGGCAACTGGGTTTGGGCCACTTTGTCACATGGGACACAGGGGGGACAGCTATTTCATAGTCTCTGTTCCTTTTTTTTTTTTTTTTTGGCTTTTTGAAACAAGGTTTCTCTGTGTAACCCTGGCTGTCCTGGATCTCACTCTATAGACCAGGCTGGCCTCAAACTCACAGAGATCCTCCTGCCTCTCCCTCTCAAGTGCTAGGATTAAAGGCGTGCGCCACCACTCCTGGCCCAAATGGCTCTTGCTGTTCCGGTCTTCGTTCACTGGGGTTGGGCAGCCCTATGCAATAGCTTTGCAGAGCTGGGGTTGTTGCAGAATCGGCACTTATCCCTGGGGCAAAAGGCAAGCACGGATGCTCCTGCTTGACCAGGCTGTGCAGGGACCGAACCTTATTATGAATGAATGGCATCTTGCTGGAATTACGAAAACTGCTCCCCCAAAGCCTGCCCTCTGACGAGGGTTACTTTCAAATCCTTGACACCACTGGGTGTGCCCAGGGAGGTGCCAATCAAGCAAGCGTTCCTGTTTGTTCCTCTTTTGAGTCCTGGGAGGCCCCATGACACGGAGCGAAAGCTTTCCATTTTTGCTTTCAGAACCCTTTCCCACGTGCAGGTGACCCATCCTGAAGGCCCCATGAACAGGGAGAATTGTGAATAGGGTATTGTATCTGAGAAATCGCCCTGTGAGCAGGAGGAAGTCTGTTGGCCTGGGAAGTAAGGGCCTGTTCTGAAGCGCCCACTTGAGCTATTTTGGTGGAGGACCACGTGAAAAATCCTCCCTCGTCCTTGGGCTCTGGTGTTGGAATGAGGATGACAGTGCCTGCTCTGGAGTGGGTGTGAGGAAGCTCGAGGTGGGGACAGTGGGGTTTTGGTGGGGGCTGGGGTCTCCTTTTGAACTCTAGGGAGCAGGGGAGGAGGCAGAGGAAAGCTTAGGTCAAGAGTAGGGCCCCAACTTCATGCCAGAGGGCTTCTGATTATGGGAGTAAAGAGTCATTTGGGTCAGCCTGGCATAGTGGTGCACACCTTTAATCTCAGCAGAGGCAAACAGATCTCCGTGAGTTTGAAGCCAGCCTGGTCTACAGAGTGAGTTCCAGGACAGCCAGGGCTACACAGAGAAACCCTGTCTCAAAAAACCAGAAAGAGATAGAGAGAGAGACACACACAGAGAGACAGAGACAGAGAGACCAGGGGACTGGAGATGAGAAGGAAGAAAGTGAAAAGCAATGTGTTGTGGAGAGAGGCAGGAAATGCAGTGGTTTGTAGTCAAGGGGACCCCCCCCCCCCCCCCCCCCGCAGCGCCTTATGTCCAAAGCTTGTTCCCTGTTTGGAAAGTCCCACTTCTGGAGAGGCCCAGCCCAGCTGGAAAAGGAATGCCCCGACGTGATATATGAGGAAGACAGGGAGTGTAGATACTTGGCCCAAGAAATGAGGCCTAAGTCATATGAAAATGTACCTGAGAGGCCTGGTGTGGAGTGAGGGGCCTGGGACCACAGTGAACAGTTCCCATGAATGCTTTCCGGGACCTAAGGCACCCCTGACCAGAGAAGGCCAGAATCTGCAGAAGGGGCCTGTTGCCTTAAGAGAAGTGAGCCCAGGCAAGCATGGTGGACTGGGTTAGTGCTGGCCCTGCCTGCAGAAATCAGCCCTCAGTGGGACTAGGGAGAGAGAGGAATCATGGGAAAGGAGGGGCGCCGCCTTTCAGGGACCAGTCAGATCCTCCAGAGCAGACATTCTGCTGAGAAGACCCAGCTCCTAGCTGGCCAGTGGCTCCATACCAGGGCAGGCCAGAGCTGACAGGTGCATCCTCTTGAGCTGAGGCAGCTCTCCCCCTAATTGCAGAGCATGGTGTTAACAGGCCCCAGTTAAGGGTAATTATGAAGTCGGTGGGGAAGATTCTGGCACCTCACACTTGTCGCTCTCCTCCCCACTTTCAGAACGTTGTGTAACGCAGCAATTCTGCCAGGTGCGGTGGCACATGTCTGTAATTCCAGCTTTCAGGAAGCTGAGGCAGGAGGATTATGAGTTAGAAGTCAGCCTGGGCAACACAGTGAATTCCAGGCAAACCTTGGCTACATTTCTAGATGCTGTGTCATACCCTACCTCCAAAATGGAAGCTTCTGGAACAGGAAGTTTCTGTCTTTGCTCCAACTCCACACAATGAAGCAGCATGAATCTATCCTCTGAATGAAATAAGTGTCAGGTGACTACAACAAGAATTTCTAGAGAGTTCCTTATGTGTTTCTTCTCACATGACCTGATAATTATGGTTATTATCTCCATTTTGTGGCTGGGGAGACTGAGGTTCAGATGGGTTAAGCCACTTGTAATGGGGAGCTCGGCAGTGAGGGCAGAACCAGGATTTGAGGTCAGATTTATCTACGAGCATGGTACCCTCTGACCCCTGTGTCAGTCAGCCAGGGGATGATGCTCTCTCCTGAGTGCGTGCGTGCGTGCGTGCGTGAGTGTGTGTGTGTGTGTGTGTGTATGTGTGTTGTGTGTATGTGTGTGTTGTGTATACGTGTGTGTATGTGTTGTGTATGTGTGTGTTGTGTGTGTATGTGTGTGTGTATGTGTGTGTGGTGTGTGTGTATGTGTGTGTATGTGTGTGCGTGTATGTGTGTATGTGTGTGTTGTGTGTGTATGTGTGTGTGTATGTGTGTGTGTTGTGTGTATGTGTGTGTTGTGTGTACGTGTGTGTATGTGTGTGTATGTGTGTGTGTGTTCCCCTCACACTTTCCAGGAGAGGCAGTTTCACTATGTTAACTGATTTTCTGCTCAGCCTAATGAGGTGACTAGTGTGGCTTCATCCCAGGTAGGGAAGCCAGAGCTGAGGACTGACTGTGTTGAACTTGAAGCCAGGTGTGTCTGATTTCCAACGCCCCACAGCCAAAGGATGAGGACCAGGGCTTGTCACAGAGTGGTGTCCAGGGGGACACTGTGGCTATGTCTGATCGTTCCCTCCTGATCTTCTTTGCAGGTCCCAGCCAGGGGTGAAGGATGCCACTCTGGGTGTTCTTTGTGATTCTCACCCTCACCAGTGGCTCCCACTGCTCACCGACCCCTTCGCTGCCCTCCAGGTAAGCAGCCAGGATTCCTGCACCTCTGAGACCTCTCTATAGCAGACGATGCTAACAGGACCCACCAGCCGTTTCTTCACAGTGCCCACGGTTCATCTCGGGCAGGCACCAGGCATGGCGCCCCAGAGGTCATGCAGCTGGGCTCGGAGTCTCTCTGGGAGTGAGGAGAACCCAGAACAACAGAGGGAGGCCTGTACCGAGATGTGGTGTAGCTCACACTGTCCTCTCATTTGGCCCCATCCTGACCTCTGACCCTTTTGCACAGGATGAGGCGATACGCAGATGCCATCTTCACCAACAGCTACAGGAAAGTTCTGGGCCAGCTGTCTGCCCGCAAACTGCTCCAGGACATCATGAGCAGGCAGCAGGGGTAAGCAGACATTCTAGTAGCTCCTTCTGAAGTCACCTCTGCACTAGAGCTGCGAAGGCCTGATGCAGGAGATAGGGACCAAGCTTCGTTGGTTCCCTGACACAGTATATATTGGTGGTTCTCAACCTTCCTAATGCCACAACCCTTTAATATAGTTCCTCATGTGGTAGTGACCCCCAACCATACAATTATTTTGTTGCTACTTCATAACTATAATTTTGCTGCTGTTATGAATGGTAATGTAAATATCTGATATTCACAACCCACAGATTGAGAACCGCTGGTATATATCCTTTCTGGATTTTGCATTGGTCAGACCTCCACTTACCTCTATACCTTCCGTGTGTCTCTCCCTGTCCTTGGCTCCTGAAGTGACAATGTTCCTATTTGATCGGGGCTCCAGTCCAGAAACAAAGACTAGGCATGGGGACATGTGCTTACACGAGGACTCCACTGCCAGGGCAGCCTCTCTAAGTTTCTTTCAGATCTTTGAGACCACCTGTCATTACCTCACTGGACAGACCCATCTGTCATCTCTAAAGGACACACAAAGAATGGCCGAGCAAAGATCCAAACAACCTCACTTTGTAGTTTTTGTTTGGAAAACCCTTCAAATGTACAAAAATGTCATGGGAATGGAGCTAGCATATGCTGCTTTTGCAGAGGACCTGAGTTCAATTCCCAGCACCCACGTGAAGGCTGACCCCTCCAGTCCCAGGGGATCCCTCCCATGCCCTCTTCTGGCCTCCACAGGCACCAGACATACATGTAGGCAAAAACAAAAAAACAAAACAAACAAACAAAACCTCAACAACCTCAACAACAAAACCCATACAAATAAAAACAAATAATTACAAAATTTAAAGCTACAGCTGTACTCTTATAGCCAACAGCTCCTAACATTTTATCATTTTCCCTAGATCAACCACACACACACACACACACACACACACACACACACACACACACACACACACACCCCTGGACACATGTACATTTACCACAATGGTCTCATCTTTGCTGAGCCATTTTTTAATTTCTTATTTCTTTTGATGCAGGGTCTTCTACAGCTTAGGCTGGCCTAAGCTCGATATGTATTTGAGGATGACTTGCTTCCGAGCCTCCTGCTTTCGCCTCCTGAATGCTGGGATTGCAGGCCTGCACATTACAATTATGACCTATGACCCCGATGCACTTAGGTCTCCTAACATCTAACAAGCAACACCCCCTCCTGTCCTCAATGTCACTGTCACTCACAACACAGATTCAAATTTCATCAGTTGTCCCAACAGATTCTTTATAATTATTTCTTCTCTGACCCGGGACCCGGTGTAGGATCACAGACTCCATTCAGCCATCATCATACCTCTTTTCCTCATCGTTAGGTTTATTTTGTGTGTATGATTGTTTTGTTCTCATGTATGTCTGTGTACCATGTACATGCCAGGTGCCCCCGGAGGGCACTGGGTTCCCTGAATCTGGAGTTACAGATGGCTGTGAGGCACCATGTGGATGCTGGGAATCAAACCTGGGTCCTCTGCACGAGGCGCTCTTAACTGCTGAGGCATCTCTCCAGCCCTTCGCATATCTTTAAGTTTAATCTGGAAGATGCCTGATTTTCTTGACTCTGACAGCTTTGACTAGTAAATGTCATTGCTTCCTAGACTGCCCTTCACAGTGAATTGATCCCAGGTACCTTCATAATTAGTACCTGCTGTGGCCTTCTCAACCATGGTATCAGAACTGCTGCACAATGGGTTGTCCTGCTACTGGTGGACAATACATTCGGCCACTTGTTTAATGTGCTTTCTACAAGATTAGCAGTGGGGAGGGTTTTGCGGTGGTATGAATACGCACGCTGTATTTTTCACTGCCATGCCTACCGTTGCCCAGATGTTGCTGAATGTAAGTGGGTTTCCTAAGAATTCTCATCAGATACTGGAATAGCAAAGGACTACATCCTTGACTGGACATCCTACCCAATGGCAACCTCACCTGTTCTCCTTTCGAACCCACAGGGAGAGGAACCAGGAACCAGGAACCAGGGTACGGCTTGGCCGGCAGGTGGACAGCATGTGGGCAGACCACAGGCAGATGGCGCTGGAGAGCCTCTTGGTAGCCCTGCTGCAGAAGCACAGGTGACAGGGGTGGGGGTGTGGGGGGAGGTGGGGGTGGGAGGTGGGGGTGGGGGGGTGTTGGGGGGGTGTGCACCACAGGTGAGGGGGGCAGGGGGGAGGCAGAGAGAGATTGCTCTAGGGACTTTAGAGATTTTCTTCCCTCTGGGTTTTCAAGAAAAGCAAAGAATTGCCTTCTCTTCACAGGGCCTAAAGCCCCACCCCCACCCCCCAGGCCTCAGGGACAGGGAGAGATATGTGTGAGCAGACTGCATGATGGCCACTGCAGTGTGTCCAGTGCAGAACAGGAGGCCAGGCTCAGTGTGTCTTGAAATGTTATCAGTGCTTCTGGTATGGGTCTCAGACCCTGTTTTAACAGGTGTCCCAAGGAATTGCATTGTGGGTGATGTGAAGGGTACACCATGGATTCCCTGTGAAGTCCATGAACCTACAATGCCCAAGACAGGCCAGTTCTCCCATACCCAGTGGCTGACCAGAGCAGGCCAAACACCGTCATGAGAGGCCGAGCTGGTCATGATGGTCCTTCCCCATCTCACTGGTCCTCACATTTTCACTGGAGTTTCCCCTTTTACAGAAGAGAAAAGTGAAGCTAAGAAGCAGGATCGAGGAGACTAGCCAGTCCAGGCTTGCTTTGTATACCTTGGGATATCTTCCCATAAGACTCCAGCTTCCAAAGAATGGCATAATGGTCCAGAAAGAAACGCTGTATTCTACAGCCTGGCTGTAAACTGGGCACATACACTTGTGGTACAATTCTGTCAGGTGCTCCCGCACCAGCCTATGAAACAAACTCAGTTCCTTCAGAGCTGTCCATGCACTCCCTCACCTTCCTTCTAACCTAATTAGACAGTCAGAGCTCACCAGCTTCACCATCAGGCAGATGATCAGGGTTTAGGGGGTGGGAACCAGACTGGAGGCAGGGTGCCGGCCTGGATCCCAGGCCTGGTTCTGGATCTCTCTGTCCTCAATTTCCTCCTCTACAAAAGGACCAGGTGAACTCTGATGCCTTCTAAGGGCTCAAAGGCTAGAACTGTGGGAGTATTGTTTCTAAGAACTCCATTCAGTGCCTTTCACCAGGTAATCTCCCTCTGGAGTCCAAAGGAAGAAGTCTACAGGCCTTTGTTTCCCTCCAAACATTACAGGGGACCCAAGAGAAGTGGAGCTTGGTGCCTTATGCCTGTTACCCCAGTATTTGGGAGGTTAAGATAGGAAGATTAAGAGTTCAAGGCCAGGGCTGGAGAGATGGCTCAGCAGTTAAGAGCAGCACTAGCTTCTCTTCCAGAGGTCCTGCGTTCACTTCCCAGCACCCACATGGCAGTTCACAACCATCTATAACTGTAGTCCCATGGGATCTGATGCTCTCTTCTGATTTGCAGACATACATGCAGATAAAACACCCAGGTACATAAAATACATGCCTAAGTAAATAAATCTTTAAAACAAAAAGTTCAAGGCCAGCTGGGCTACCTAGTAAGTTCCAGGCCAGCCTAAGCTATAGTATGAGACCCACCCACCTCTGCTATCCTTCCTGACAGGAAGCTGCCATTCGGTTTAGCCATTTTTTTTAGCTTTCGTAGTAGCCGTCCAGCAAATGCTGTGTGTGAAGACTGGGGCTAGGGCTCAGCTGTGTTCAGATCAGGGGTAGCCTCTTCTCATGGAGTCTGTATCTCACAGAGACAGTGAGGATTCCCACCTGTTCTTAGGAGGTTGCTTGTTCAACCTGTGACCAACAGAAAGGTTTGTAGGGAGTGGCGCATGTTTGTCTGGGAAGAAGCTGGTCTTGTCTAAGGGTCGGAAGTGGTCTCATCATAAGGGATGTGACCAGCCCAGGGTCTCAGTGGCAGCTGTTAGCAGGGTAGGGGCTAAGAGTGGGATTTACATTTCTGCAGCCATGAGCATCTTTCCCGTGTCTGCCCCCTGCCTCTGGGAACTCAGTTCTGCTCCTGCTTACTAGAGTCTAGACTGAGTGTCTCTTTCTTTCTACAGCAGGGATTCCCAAGGATGAAGCCTTCAGTGGAGGTCTGAGCCACCCGTACACAAACACAACTGGACCCAACTGCTTCTACTTCAGTTCTGACCTCCCCTTCCTCTGTAAATGCAATAAAATCCCCATCCTGATCTGCAGTTCAATTTCCTCTACGGTCAATCTGATTTTTTTTCTTAACATGGTTTATATGGCTACCTTTCCCGGGGCAGCATCACAAAGAATAAGGACACAAATCAGCTGGAGCCAGAGAGCCAGCTCAGTTGGTCAAGTTACTGCTGTGCAAGCAAGCGTGAGGACATGAGTTCAGGTCCCAGCACCACATAAAAGCCAGGCACAGGAGTAGTCTCAGTGTGTGTGTGTGGGGGGGGGTGGAAGGGTGGGGGAATCAAGAAAGATGGATCCCCGAGGCTCACTGGCCAATCAGTTTGGTCTAGTCTGTGAGTCCCAGGACCCAGTGAGAGACAATGTCTCAGAAAACAGGTGACTGTCCTTGGCTACACAGTAAATTCCAGGTCAGTATGGGATACTTACCACACTGTCTCAAAAAAAAAAAAAAAAAAAAAAAAAAAAAAAAAAAAAAAAAAAGATAAATGAAAATAAAAATCCATTTTATTGTAAGTAAGCCTTAAAAATTGACAACCGTAGCCGGGTGGCGGTGGTGGTGAACACCTTTAATCCCAGTACTTGAGAGACAGAGGCAGGAGGATATCTCTGTGAGTTCAAGGCCAGCCTGGTCTACAGAGTGAGTTCCAGGACAGCCAGGGTTACACAGAGAAACCCTGTCTTGAAAAACAAAACCAGAAACAAACAAAAAAGACAACTGAGAAGCCTAGACGATGGGATGTCTGGAATGATTGATTAAAAGTGTAAAAATAACCACAGCATTTAAAATTGGATGGGACTTCTACCTCTTGGTTTTCCCAGCCAGCCTGGTTCACTGGCAGCAGGAAAGGGAAGCACTTGACCTCAGTCCTGGGAAGCCTGCAGCCAGGGCCCCAGCACCAGGGCTATGAAAGACCACCTGCTCCACGCTCCCACCCCCCAGCCTGGGCAAGCAACGCCAAGCGTGGGAAAGGCGCTGTAGGAAGCCATTGGGGGCGGGTGGAGGGGGCAGTAACAATGGGAAACAAAAGCCCCTCCAGAGGAGAAGGCTAGCCCAGAAGGGCAGGCTGAGAGGCAGGGGGCGGGGAACCTGCCAAGGTCTGGGACAAAGGAGGAGCTGGCCTGAATGGGAGACCCACACCCCCTCCTTCCTCCTTCCCGGCCCCACCTGCTCATCTCTTTCCCTGCCCTGTCCCAACAAACACAAAAACTCGGGGCTCTCTCAACTTTCAATTAGTTTTTCAAATGAAATAATGACCGCTGAGAACCGAGGCTATTTGTGGGTTTTGAGGTGAATGCAATTACAGAGGGCAAAACCATCGCAGCAACCCTGGGCTTTAGCTCCATCAGCAGAGACACCAATGACTGCTTAAAAGCCTCAGCTCCTCCCCACAGAGGAGCTGGGAGCTCCCCACTCCCGAGGGGGCCCTACTTAAGACTGGGAGCCATTTTTATTGCACTAAAGATGTTTTCTAATCAATGGAGAACTTGTCCCTTTCATGTTCGTATTAACTTGGAGTTCGCAGGGAGACTCCCCCATTGCTCCCTACAACTGCCCTTTGGAGGGGGCAGGGCTGCACTTACTGGCAGGCTGCCTGCCAACTGGTGCCAGGCCACACACCCAGGAGGCAGCAAAGCTGGGGACTGGCGGCTGTGGGGAGGGGCATGTTCTTTGTGGCTCTAAGACTCCAGGCCCCTCAGAACTGCGAGCTGGGACATCAAGTGACTTAAACTATCAGGCACAGGTAGACTTTGAACAAACTGCTCAGTGGGCTTCTGTTAACAGGTCCAGGGTGTCCTCATCATGGCACAGGTGCTCTTGATTTATGACGGGGACACACCTGATTGAAACCTGGGAAACCACCAGAAAGTAAAAAATAGTGAAGGGTTGTGCCTGGTGGTTCATTTTATAATCCAATACTAGGGAGGCTGAGGCAGGAGGGTCATGAGCTCCAGGTCAGCTTGGGCTACATAGTGGGGACCCCTCCCACCCCCCGCCACCGCCCCTTGGTTTTTCGAGGCAGGGTTTCTGTGTAGCCCTGACTGTCCTGGAACTCACTCAGTAGACCAGGCTGGCCTCAAACTCAGAAAGCCACCTGCCCTCCTGAGTGCTGAGATTAAAGGTGTGCATCACCGCCCAGCTCATATCTTGTCTCAACAAACATTTCATAGTCCTAACTTAGCTAGGGAGATGATTCAGTCGTAAAACAGCAGGGCTCCAGTTAGATCCCCAGTGCCTACAAAAATGCCAGGCATGGTGCCCAACCCTTACAATCCCACTGTTGGGTATGAGCTAGGCAGATCTCTGGGGCTTGGTGGCCAGTCAAGCCCACTTGGCCAGCTTGAAATTAAAGTAGTTGTGAGCTGCCCCATGTGGATGCTGGAAACTGAATTTGAGAGTCCTCTGCAAGAGCAGTATGTGCTCTTAATTACCATCAAAATCCAGGTTTTTGAAATATAAAATCTCTCAGAAAACAATTTGTGTGTCTGTGAATGTGTGTGCATGGGGTGAGCTTCAGGTGTGTATCTGTGAATGTGTGTGTGTGTGTGGGATGAGCTTCAGGTGTGTGTCTGTGAATGTGTGTACATGGGGTGAGCTTCAGGGGTGTGTGTGTGTGTGTGTGTGTGTGTGCATGGGGTGAGCTTCAGGTGTGTGTGTGTGTGTGTGTGTGTGTGTGCATGGGGTGAGCTTCAGGTGTGTCTGAATGTGTGTGCATGGGGTGAGCTTCAGGTGTGTGTGTGTGTGTGCATGGGGTGAGCTTCAGGTGTCTGTGAGTGTGTGCATGGGGTGAGCTTCAGGTGTGTGTGTGTGTGTGTGCATGGGGTGAGCTTCAGGTGTGTGTGTGTGAATGTGTGTGCATGGGGTGAGCTTCAGGTGTGTGTCTGTGTGTGTGCATGGGGTGAGCTTCATGTGTGTGTGTGTGTGTGTGTGTGTGTGCATGGGGTGAGCTTCATGTGTGTGTGTCTGACTGTGTGTGTGTGCATGGGGTGAGCTTCATGTGTGTGCATGTGTGTGTGCATGGGGTGAGCTTCAGGTGTGCATGTGTGTGCATGGGGTGAGCTTTCAGGTGTGTGTGTGTGTGTGTGTGCATGGGGTGAGCTTCAGGTGTGTCTGTGAGTGTGTGCATGGGGGTCAAAGGTCAGTTTCAGGTATGTGTGTGCATGGGGGTCAGGGGTCAGCTTCAGGTATGTGTGTGTATGGGGGTAAGGGGTCAGCTTCAGGTATGTGTGTGCATGGGGGTCGGGGTCAGCTTCAAGTATGTGTGTGCATGGGGGTCAGGGGTCAGCTTCAGGTATGTGTGTGCATGGGGGTCGGGGTCAGCTTCAAGTATGTGTGTGCATGGGGGTCAGGGGTCAGCTTCAGGTATGTGTGTGCATGGGGGTCAGGGGTCATCTACCTTGTTTTTGAGACCGCCTCTTGTTGGCCTGGGGCTCACCGACGGTGGTAGCTCTGGGGATTTGCCTGTCTTCTGCTTCTCCAGGGTTGAGATTACAAGCATACTCATCATTTAGCCATGGGTACCGGGGTCAAACTCAGGTCTCCACACACTGAGCTATCCTCCTAGCCCAAATGTCTCAATTTTTAAATGTTGGCATCTAGTTCAACTATTAACTACCACGGATAAAACAAAATACTTACAGGTCACTGGTTTGCAGCCTTTGGGAGAGGTGAGGCCTCCAACTGCAGAATTTCAGATAGAACTATCCTAGAGTTCTGGGTTCTTCTTTCTCTTCCCGGACCAAACTCCAATTCCCTTACCACAGCAAAATCTAGCTAGCCTAGAAAGCAATCTCTGTACCCCAAATTTAACAAAGATTCTAAGATATAGCTCCATCTAGTCTGGATCTCATAGTCTGCCTGCCTCAGCCTGAGTGGATTACAAATGGGTGCCACCATGCAACGTATTGCGTTTCAATAGAATTACAGACAATGGGCCAAGTTTTAGTCATACACATTTGTTCTTAAATATTACTATTATTTGTGTGTGTATGAGAAATCAGTTCTCTTCTACCTGTTGAGGCAGGGTTTCTCTGTGTACTCCAGGCTAGCTGTTCCAGCAGCTTCCAGGCAAGTTTCCTGTCTGCCTCCTATCTCCCTACAGGAGTGCTGGGATAACAGATGTTTACCCAAGTGGTCAGTGATATGGTTTGAATTAGAGTTCCTCCAAAATCATGTTGAAAGAAATCCACAATGCACTGCATTTAAAGGTGGGACGATTTACACAGTGTATGAATTATTACCTTTATTCAAGGGCCTGGGGGAACTAGCTAGCTGCTTTTGTCATTCTGTCCCTTCTGTTATTGGGAACACTGAAACAGCACCAATATCATCCAGAGGGGAGTGTCTCTCTCACTGCATACCAAATGTTCCAGGGCCTTCTGAGTTCTAGTACCCAGAACTGTAAGATCTATCCATCTACCTATCTTATTATTTATAAATTATTTATCTAACTATTTTAGTTTATAAATTATCTTTCTGTTTATAAATTATCTGTTTTACTGTTTCTAAATTACCTACCTACTTCATGTTATTTTGTCACAGAATGAATGTACTGAGGCAGTCAGCTTTCTTTTTTGAGACAATTCCAACACTTCTCTACATGCCAAACCCAAACATTCAAAGAAAAAGTCTAGAGCGGGTCCTTGTGACTGAACACCAAGGACCTGTAAATACAAGTGTGGCTCCTATGAAGAGCTCACTGCTGGAGCAGGAAGGACACAGGCTTTTCTAGGCCACTCTCAGTCCTGCTAAGAAAGAGTGAGAAAGACCAATCGAAGACTGCTGAGGCACTAATAACCCAGCCCCAGCTTCGCCCTCACATTATACACTCAAGGCTCTGGGGACGGGAATAAACTCTCAATGAGACCTTTATTCCTATCATCATTCTCTTTATTCCAAAGTAGATGAATTACAGACTTCAACTTTTCAAATGTAACCTCTGGGTAGTCTGGGATATTCACAGCATCTTGCCAGACATCATGACAAAGGGACAGACAATCTGGGCCCAAACATATCTGCTCTGTAAAACAGAAAGTGAAAAACAAGTAAAAGTGTAACCACATCTCAACTTTTTTCTTTTTAAATAACAGATTTTTTTCATTTTCTGTTTTGTTTCCCCTCATTCCTCTTTTCACACTATGAATGGTCTTCACTCCTTGTTAAAGAATCATTTCCGTTTTCAGGGTCGTCAACCTTCTTCTGGAACTAGTGTGCTGTTCTGGAAGAAAATGAACACAGACACAGTCACTGATGGTTTTTGCCAACGGTTTTGGTTCCTAGTGGGACAAGAGGGAGACCGAGTGGTTCTCCCACTGGAAGATGTTACTGACAAGGGGACAGCCCTGATTCTACTGGCTCCATTTATATATGCCCCATCTCACTTCAAAAAATAACTGGAGCCCATGATGGCTTGACAACCATGAGTCAGCCCCGACACTAAGGAAGGAGCATGTGGAAGTACAGATGAGGTAATTCCAGGCACACCCTCACAGTACAGGCCGAGAGACGGAGGAAGGTTAACCTGCCAGTGCGGACTCAGAACCTAACCTAGTACAGAATGGGTCCGGAAAACGGCACTTGGCTCACGAAAACCGTTACTTTTCGTTTGTCTTCTTTTCATTTCTTTCTTTGATGTATAGTTGGTTAGGTGGTTGGTTTGTTTTGTTTTTGAGGTAAGGTCTTGTTATGTAGCTCATGCTGGCCCCAAACTTGTGATCCTGCCTCAGCCTCCTGAGTGCTGGGATGTGCACTTCTCAGATGAGAGGAGCATCTCTCTGCCACTCTTTCTCACCTTCCCCTGACTCTAGGAGCTGTGGAAGCAGCAGAAGAGAAACTGATACCCCAAAGAGAATGCAGCCAGGTGGCAGCAGCAAGCACACGGCAAGCAGAAGCAGAGCTCTACGTCCTCAGCGGGCAGTGGGCAGTCACGGTGAGGACTGGAGCGATGATGTCGGTCTCGGAATGGCAGGCTGCAAACGGACTGCCAAAGTGGTGCCCAGGAGGGCACACAGGCACAGTGCTGGGTCCTGAGGACCAGAGTGTGTGCTTCTAATTCCTTACCAATGCTCAGAGATTCCTAACATCAGGGTGCGTGCCTGGCAACGGATACTGCCACAACCATGCTGCAAGGACAGCAAAGGTATGAAACGAGGTGGCGGAATCAGCAACCCTAGACCTTGGCCAAGAACCGAGACCATCCACTATACCCACTCAAACCAACATGTGGCCTCAGTTGGCAGCACTGAGCCACAGGGGGTAAGCCTGCACACTTGGTCCCAGCCCTACATGTCCCAAAGGCTCCAACAGTCAAGACTCAGGCAGCAGGAGGGTCAGAGAAAGAATGAAAGAACTCAACAAGCTGCAAAGGACTAGTTCCGAAGGCAAACACTTCAGACAGAGCAATTCAAATTTCGGGCAAAACTGAAGGAGTAAGGCCAGGACCTAAGGTGGTGGGAGGGATAGCCTGCACAAGTACAGGGGAGCCTCAGACTGCGATGAGTCTCTTACTGAGGCGCTAGTCACATGGCTACATGCTTATTTTTGTTTGTTTATTCATTATTTATTTAGACAAAGGGTCTCCTATAGCCCAGGAGATATTAAACTCCTCATCCTCCTGCCTCTGCCTTCAAATGCTGGGATTATAGGTGTAAGCTACCACGTCTGGTACTATACATCGCTTAAACCTAGAAAAACAAACAAAAACCAACCTCCTAAAAAAATGCCATTTTCTCTCCGTGTTAAGGACAAGGTCACTCAGCTTCTCCACACTGCACTGAGCAAGCCCTAAAGCCTGTTTTTGTTGACTTTTCCTATTTTCTGAGGACTAGAACTTTTCTGAGGAGCAGGTGTGCTGGGGTTTGCTTTCTGTCTTTGGAAGGGAGAGCTATTTCTAAGGCAAGGGATGAAAGGAGACATGGTGTGAAAATTAAAATACCTCTGTCCTACCTGTGCTGTAAGACAGAGGTCAGCCAATTACACCACAGGCCCAGTCCAGCCCACCTCCGGGCTAGGGAGATGAGGAGTTGGAACATACCGGACAGAAGCCTAACCCAGCATGGCCTCCCCCAGAATTTCTCCCGGGCCCCTCATCTACAGGAGCAGAGCCATTAAGCAGCACCCTGCCTTTGCTCTGGAGCTCGCTCACTTTTCCTCCCCAACAAGAGCCCTCAGGAGGAGGACAGCTGTGTGCTACGCCCTGAGCTCCAGGCACAATTCTGCTGTTGGCTTTGATCCATGGTCATCAGTCACTCACAACTGAATCTCACCAAATCACATCGTTCGGCCAAGTAGAGATTAGTGTTTTGGAAAGGCCTAGACGTAGTGACAAGGTGTGCCAGGAGTTGCCATGGGACCACTGTTTAGTGAATCTATGTAGTCTGGGTTGATGAGGCCCTTGTCAAGAAGCCCAGGTTAGACTTGTCTTATCCACCAGTAATCTATGGGGAAGTTGCCCTGGTCCAGTCACAACCTCAACCAGCAAGCTGTAAAATGGCCTCAGAATTCACTCTGGGGTAGGGAATGGTGGGAGGAATGAGTGGGCTGAATCCAGGACAGTAGCTAGCATGCATGAAGTGGGCAAGGTGGGAAGGGGAGCCTGCATCTGGGACGAGTCGCCCTTTGTCTTTACCGTAGTGTCCTATATTTTGCCAATCTACTGCTCTGCTCTGCAGCGATCCTGCCAAAGGAAAGAGGGTTTGAGAGTCAAGAAAGGACAGAGAGAGAGACAAGCGAGGACACACGGTAAACCCGACCACAGCTCCTGTCAAGGCTGGTCCTCTTCCCAGGCAGCACAGGCTGTGAGACTTGTGAAGGGGACTGAGGGGTGGGGGAGCCACTGGGCCTCGAAAGAGTCATGACTCTTCCCAGCAAGTGCATAAGAGTCGGGGTTCACAGCAGGAAGGCTTGCTGCATGGACTCTATAGGGAATGGCTTCCTCACACTGCTCTCCCCATGACTTTGCTGGGCTTGTGGACAATTTCCAGAGAAGAAAAAGTTAGCCAAGCCCAGCTTTCTGCTCCTTGGGACCCAGACTGGTTGCTGCAAGGGAACAATGTTCTGCTGGGGAAAAACCACCACGCCCTGGCCTTTTCTATATGCAACGCACAGTGGCAGGAGAGTTAAGCAGCTACTGGGGGCACCGAGGGCAGCTCTGATGGGACTGAGACTGGCACAGGAATTCGGGAATGTTTGCACAGGAGCTCACAGTGAGGCACTCCAAAGCTCACAATGAGACCCCCACCCTGCCCAGTCATCACTGGTCTCCTTGATAACACCCTTTTGGATCAAACAGATCTAACTGGCAGCGTGTTTAAGGGCATGCTACTGAGTTCCATTCTGCCAGCCTAAGTCCCAGAGGGGAAAAGCAGGCTGCGTCAGAAAATGATTTCTTTCAAAGGTGAAAGCAATTCTGACCTTTTCTTATTGGCCTTTGCGTGGCTGAAATCAGTCAGGTTCTAATAAAGTCAAATCAATGAGAAACACCTATGTGACATTTAAATTTGCCTCCAATTCTGTTCTGAAAGTCAAGCTGCCACCACATCAAGGTCTGAACATTTGTTTGCCTCTCAGGCTGTCTGACTCCTGGGTAGCAGTGTGGGCCTTTGAGTGGATGCTCCTGCTGGGAGCTGCTGCCAAGCTTACACAACTGTCGAGGGGCAGAACACAAACCTATGGGTAGGAGGAAGAGCTCTGGCACCATCCAGAGCCCCAGTGGTGCCACGGTGGGGGCATAGGAGGAGGGCAGGGCAAGAGGGCTTTCCACCACGTATCTAACACACTTTAGTCAACATAATGCAGTTCTTCCCCCTTTCCTAATGTGTAGGACACTGTGACTTTAACATCTACAACTAGTCACTAAGGTTACTTTCCTCTTTAAAAGACCTGCTTATGGCTTCTCTAACAGGCTGGATGGCTATCATTCAGCCACATAGCTTTATGTCTCAGAGCTAGGCTGGCAGTGCCCACACAGACATCTCTTATCCCACCCTGGAGCTTGGTCCATCCCCAGCCTCACCTCTTGACTGCCTGCTGGGCCAACATTCGATTGCCAGCCAGAAATGTCACAGTGCCCAGGACAGCCAGGTACTTCAGGGTCTGGAACATGTTGAGCTGAGTCCAGTACACATACATGAGCCCCAGCATTGCTACAAGAAGTGTCATGACATCCAATTAGACAAAGCAGTGACAACAGGAGGTGAGGAAGGAGCAGGGCCTGTGTGTCAGAAAGGTCAGTTTTCCTAGGCAGCTTTTATCTCAACTGCAGAAAGTAGATGACTCAATAGATTTGTTCTTCAGCCTTGTTTACCAAGAAATCTAGAGTAAAAAATGGACTAAAGTACTACCGCTCTCCCATCTACAGGCCTATTCCTGTCTACTCTCTGCTTCCTTCATGCAGAGCTATGTCTTTATAATATTTGAGATAATTTTATGTTTCAAATTTTTAATAAAAACATTCAGGACATGAGTCATTTCCTTTTCATTAGAACTATACCAAGAATGATTTGCCACTGTGGCTAGGATGTGAGCAGGGAGGCCTGGGAAGCTCAGTGGAAAGGGCTCAGTAAGACCCAGACACTGAGAGTCCTGGGTTTTGTACAAGCTCCATCCTTACCAGCTTGTAGTTTCTTGAAGACCAAATTCTCTTACCATCAAATGGATCATAGTTCCAGCCCCAGTCACCTCCATCAGGGTTGAACAATGAGAATCAATGAGGAAACACATACAAAAGCACCCTGGCATGAAAGTCAGGGTTCTAAATCCATTTCTCTTCAGGTCTTGCTCCTAGCCTGACCCAGGAAGGCTGTCACTCAAGTCCAGTAACTAAGTGGGGAAGAAAGGTCATTGTGCCAGTTCTGCCCAGGATGACAGACGAACTACCACAGAGGTGCTTAAGCACTTTTGAGGTCATGGACCACTGTGAGAATCTGATCAAAGTTACAGACTCCCTTTCCTCAGAAAAATACAGATGCACATTTGCCTGGAATGTCAAGAGGTCCTATGGACCCCTGGAGTAGCCATGTACTGTGGATGCAGAGATGGTGACTCCTTGGAGAGGCAAAGGAATTAAAATACTGAACTTTCCAGTGAGATGCAAAGGCTTGGAAATGCTTAATGATCTGGGAATTCACTGCCCTGTTATGTTTTGGTTGTTTAGAGTCTGCATCCTCCAAAGAACAATGGAGGACAGTGTGTCTGATGGAGGAAGGGACTGTTTTCTATTACTGTCCAGAGAGAGCCGCCAACAAATGTGAGGATCGATGTGGTGGGGAAAGATAACCTTTGGAAACTGTATTAAATGCTCTTCATCCAGGAAGATGGCTCAGTGTAAAGACACGCTAAGTGAGTAATCTCTGGAAATGAACAGGGCTATTAAATGAGGGTAAATGGTTTGCCACAGCCCCTCCAGTACAATGAGGCCCAACAGAGTGGCAGTTGCTCTCAGCTGATGGGCCAAACAGGTTTATCATCATCATATTAACTGTCCTAAAAGGCCAGGAGGAAGAGGGAAATGTTATGCTATTAAGCCATTATGGTTAATAGGTTGTGGACCTACTTAACAGAGCTTTTTTGTGGGCAGGCAAAATGTCAGAGGAGGTTAAATGGAATTAGCCGCCTGGGGCACTTACCAGCATGTCCCAGGTGAAAGATAATCGTGCTAGGAGCAAAAGTGAAGTTGGAGATATTGGCACCAATCCGGATCCACTGAATGATGGAGAAATAAATGAAGATTAGACTGTGAAAGAGTTCTACTACAACATGAAATGGTTCTACATGGTGCCAGCATTGATCCAATGGCGAGCACCAGAGCTTCAAAGTTCACACACACTACAGAGACAGGGATTTTCCCAGACGACAAGCACCCTATTCTGAGTCCTCAAGAACTGCCCCTTCTTCCTTCTGAAAGGCAGCAGAGGAGCTGCTCTCAACTGGGCTTGGGTAGCTCAAACCTGAGCATCATTTTCCAACCATGGCAAACTCTTCTATAGGCAAGACCATGGAGCCCAAAGGTCAGAAGGTACATTAATGAGGATGTGACTGCCACTTCCACTAGGTTCTGCAGGGCTGGTACCATGAGCTACAGGCAGCAGGAACATGCTCTCATGTTGGACTCTGTGCCTTTTGAAACTCTCTCACCCCACTACAAGACCACCCCCTCCCCAGGTCTGTTTATGAAAGCTTGTGGCACACTTTCTAGATTTAATCACTCCTCTTTGATGAAAAATCAACCAGTTAATTCATTATTTTATTTATTTATTTATTTATTTATTTATTTACTTACTTACTTATTTATTTATTTATTGGTTTTTTGAGACAGGGTTTCTCTATGTAGCTTTGCGCCTTTTCCTGGAACTCACTTGGTAGCCCAGGCTGGCCTCGAACTCACAGAGATCCGCCTGGCTCTGCCTCCCGAGTGCTGGGATTAAAGGCGTGCGCCACCACTGCCCGGCTAAACCAGTTAATTTAAAACATAGGTAATCTGCCAAAAATAATATCTAAAATTTTGTTTTTTGTTTGGCAAAATTCTCTGAACTTTGAGGTTATGTACCTATGTTTATGATTTTCAGAGAAAGAAAGGAAAAATTTAAATTGGTTAAAATACATAAATTGAGTCTGGTGTGATAGTGCATGTATTTAATCCCAGCACTCTGGAGGCAGAGACAGGTGATCTCTGTGAGTTCAAGGCCAGTCTGGTCTACACAGCCAGTTCCAAGACAGTCTTAAAAAAAAAAAAAAAAAGTGTACCAGGTGTAGTGGTGCGCACCTTTAATCCCAGCACTAGACAGACAGAGGCAGAGGGATCTCTGAGTTACAGGTCAGTTTGGTCTATAGATCAAGTTCCAGGACAGCAAGGGCTATACAGAGAAACCTTGTCTCAAAAAAACCAAACCAAACATACATGTATGTATATGTGTATATGTGTATGTATATACATAACACACACACACAAATAAACATTACTATTAAAATTAGGAATTTCTTTCCTTTACAACCTCCAAGTCTCCTCCTCAGAGGTGACTAACATTAATACAGTTTTAAAAACTTTTCCACACGAGGATTACACTAAACGTACTCACCTACCTCCTTGCCCGCCTCTTTCTGTAACACCTGCTGGCATCAGTGTACAGACCTGTCATTCTGCTAACTGGCACACCGTTCCATTGTGTGGGCAGACTAATTAACACTGCTTCTAAGTGGACTTTCAGTTCATTCCGGTTTCATGCTCCCAGGAGATCTGGAATGCATAGCTTGTTCTCCATTCTTAAAGCTATCAACACTGGCCTCGATTTTTCCTTTTCTCCACACTTGATCTCATCTGAACACTCCCCCAGAGGACCTCAGACTGTACACTTCTGTCACTGTCAGAAGCTGCTGGAATTTTCTCAGGCTCCCTTCTTAATGGATGGGTTGATTTGGCTTCCCCCCTACCCCCACAGTGGGGAATTCTGGTTATTCTAAAACTTTCTGACTATTAGTCCAAGTCACAGCTGCTGGACCCCTCCAGAGCTGTACTCAGGCCAGAGCACAAAGACTCTTTTGGAATGGCTCCATCTGTCTTCCTAGAGCCAGACCCACTGCCCATGCTAATCACAGTGACTCACCAGCGCAAAGAGCAGGAGCAAGGGCGAGAGAATGAGGGCTGTGAACGTGTTGGACACCACCGTGGGGGGCCTCTTCTCAGGCTCTCGGAACAGGTGCTGCCAAGAGAAGACACACCAGCAAGTTTCAGAATGTGCCCTTCTCAGCAGGGGCTGCCTGTGTACCAGAGACCAAATGCCAACCACTGTGGAGAGGAAATGTCTCCTAGAGGTTAAGCCTTTTGCTGGTCTCTCTTCCTAGGGCACTATTTTGGTTCCAGACAGTATATATATGGCCAGCCTTTCTACCTCAAAGAATCACTGCCATTTAGAGGCTGGAGAATGCAGACCACCAAGGGCCACCCAGCTTGTGTCAAAAAGGAGGTTCAGGCCTAGGGATGGTTTGGATGTTATACTCAAGGACTCTGGACTTCAAAACACTTCTGGATTCCTAGGTTACGGTACTTGGTCAACTAACAGTAACTCCACCCCCACTTTAAAATTTAACAGGGCCTCATTAACAGACGGTCCACCCTTACCTCACTCTTTTATTCCCAGCCATGGTTCAGATGGAATGAACAGACCTCCCTCATCAGCTCTGCTTAACGTCTAGAGTTAAACCAGAAAGCTGGCTAGCACACCTCTGAGACTCGTTTCATCTGTTCCTGAGCAATCAGTGAACTCTGAGCAGCTCACCTCAACAGCATGAGCTAGCAAAGTAGCAATGATCTACCTAGGTCCAAACAGATGTTTGGCCATGAGACTAATGGCATGTTACTCTTTGCCTCAGTTTTTAGGTAAAGAGATGGGAGTAGGGAGAGCCACAATCACTCTACTAGGCTTGTAAAAGATCCTGTGAGGAACAAGTGGTCTTAATACTGTGTACTCCTATCTTTTCAAATATCTGTCCTTCTGTATAGAAACTATGGCCTCTTTTCCAGTTGCCAAGGACCAGCCAACACAGCTCTGTGAGAAGGCAGCTCTGCCTGAGGCTCCAGTCCCTACATTTTCACCTTGGCTCCTCTCTTGCTGACACGCTCTTAAGGGATTGCCAACGCTGTCTATAGTGGCTGCTGCCACCTGCTCCACCCAGGAGATCACCCAGCCTCCCTCACTGTCAGCCAATATTGCTTTGTGACTATATTTTGCATTCCTAAACAGTACCATGGACCATGACAAAGATTTAGAATGAACTCTTCTACCCCTCCCTTGGGCGCCTGTCCTTTATTTTGTTGGTCGGAACTTAGGATCCTCCTGCCTCCGCCCGCTGATGCTGGGATTACAGGTCTGGGCCCCACACCTGGCTATCGTCCATTATTCTAGCAGTGAAATGAGAAAGGAGCCTGTGTTTTCACACTTGACACCCACTCACAAGTGGGCTCCATGCTGCTACTATGACTGAATCTCACAACTGCGGAGCGGTCCACCGAGGGACCCACCTCAAGTCCTTGACAACTGTGTGTTTATTCTATGAGGGCTTTAGAGATACTTCAGAGATTTAGCTGAAAGAGGGGACCGCTAACTTGCCCCACCCACCTTCCAGAGAGGCCAAGTTCACACCATAAAGCACCATGCAAACAGGCCAAAGGGCCAGAGCCACAGCCCAGAAGTTCGCTGCTCTCTCCCTGGCTCTACCTCAACTCTGGGCTGAGTGGACAACATCTTTGGAATATACCTGAATTTCCTGCTTTGGGGTAAAAAGGTTCTGGGACAGGACGGTGGAGGGAGCTTCTTCTTCAGGGAACTTGATAACCACATCAGCCTGAAAAACAAGAATAGTTTTTAGAGGCACAGCATGAGAAGAGGGCGAAAGCCATGATTGAAAATGCTCTCCACGGTCCAGGCACTTCTCATCCATTAGCTGACAATCAGAGGCAGTGAAAATCTCAAGAACAAACCTAGCATTTGCCCGAAGTGCCTTTTAGAGCAAGGATTCCAATTTCCCAGGACTATAGTGGGAAAGCCCACAGAGCTGCTTAATACGAAAACCCCAGCAGGTGTACCGGTGGCTACAGCTATAATCAGAAATAGCCAAGTGTCCCGGGAAGTGTGATTTAAGCACATAAAAAATGAAAATGCATTTTTGTACAAAAGTTTCTTCGAGTCCGCTCCATGAAGAAATATGGTCTTGGCCTTTGAGATCTGTTATAGCCTGGGGAAGAAGAGGGCAGTGAGTGAGAAGAAAGAAATCTTGAAAATAGCAGGAAAAAAGGCCCCTCATCAAGCATGAAGACCAGCCTATCTGACTGCTATATCTGCCGTCTGCCATTTTCCCATCCCATCACTTCCTGCTCCTCTACCAAACTCAAGACTCAGAAAAACAGAAGTCTTCATCATCTCCCTGAGAGCACACCAAGTTTCTCTGGAAGCTGCTCCTCAACGTGTGCTCCCAGATGCTATTCCAGGAAGCCCTGTGATGCCTCAATTCCTTGCTCCAAAGCTGTCTTACAATGTTTCTGTCTTCAGAACTATCAAAACAGCAAGGCCCGTGAGGGCAGAGCCGTGTAACCTGTAATATAATCTGTAACTCCTGGACATTATTTATTAGCATTCTGCTCATCTACAATTCATCACTCACTGCCCTCTTCTTCCCCAGGCTATAACAGATCTCAAAGGCCAAGACCATATTTCTTCATTTATGTATCCTCCACAGTGCCTTGATGTAATAAGAAAACCTCTTTCCAATAGAATATTATAGAAGTTCATGGAACGTGTATATTTCATTCATTTGATCAATACTTATTAAGCATGCACTAGATGCTAAGCCACAGTGTATGACCCTCTGTACAGCAGAACACAGGGCCTCACAGCAACCCTCACCTCCACACCTATCACACACATACCACGTTCCAGAGGATTGGGTTCTTCAAAGTGGCATCTCCGATGATTAAGTAGAGTGTGTAGGTGCCAGAGGCAGAGTCAAACTCAATCTTTCTTTCAGAGGTATCCAGTTCAAACTTATACACATTCTTGTTATCCGGCTCCGCAACAAACACCACTTCCTGGCCAGTCTTCTGGTTATGAAGTCGAACAAATGTCTAGAGAGAAGAAGACCACCACCTTCCATCTGACCATCTCAGAACTCCCAGTGGGCCCAACATTGAATCAACCAGGAACAGAGAGAGCTACTCTTCTGTCATAGTGAGAGCTCTGACCTGCTCCTGAGACGGGGGAGCAGCCATCCCACCCTAGTTCCTACCCCGGAGACAACTTTTTGCTTGAACAAGGAGAGAGACTGAACTTAGGAGTCCAGCCAGTGCTCTGAGACCGGGAGGCTGAAGGCCCGGTTTGTGATCATGTGCCCTCGGCTGATGCAGTCTCTTCCTGCCACTTTGCTGCCCAATTAACTTCTTCAGCAGAGGGTGAAGAGCAGGCAGACGAGGCGGCACCGCAAGAGGCTCACTAGAATTTCCTAGTGTTTCCAGTTCAAGATGCAGCAGTGGATGCTCTGCTGTCGATAACGAGGCAGAGTTCTAATGGAACGGAGCAGCCTGGCGTCACAGAGCCTGGCCCTGAAGACAGTGACATGGCCCCATTACTTAGGAGCTGAGTAAATTACTTAACCTTCCTGTGCCCTGACTTCTCTATCTTTAAGGCAAAAACATCAACTTCTTGGAGTTGCATTCATGTGAAAAAGATTTGTAGTAATGTATGCAAAGCATGTAGTGCCGTGCTGGGGAGTAAGAGTCACCCAACAACTAAGCAACGGCAGCTACCCAGCCTTAGCACAGTGGGTCTGGGTTTCATCAGTTAGGGTACAAGAAACTAGGGTCTTGTGCCAACATTTGTTAGAACTGCCCCAAAATTTAATATCCACGCAAGGCTTTCCTTTCAAGGGCTTCAAGACAAAGAATTCAACGAGACAAGTGGTTGGCTACAATTTACAGGTTTTAAGGCAAGAGCATTAAACGAGTTGTCATAGTGACACAGCGAGACCTGGACCTAGGCACAAAGCAGAAATCTCATCTTTGATTCCAACATCAGATTATTGAAGGAAGGGGAGGCCACAGTGCAGAGCATCCTGACTACAGCAACCAGCCTTGTCCAGGGTGGGCAGAGGATGCCTGCCTTCCACCCATACTGCCACACTCATCTTCAAGATGTCAAATCTATGGGAGAGGCCACTGAATCACAGACATAGACAGAACCTGGGAAAATCCAGACACAGCCTCGTTTTCATACATTTTCTTGCCCTACTCCTAGCCCTCCCAATTTAGTCTTCTGATTTCTCTTCATTTTCTTCCTGGTGCTATGTGGTTGGCAAATGTCCTTCTAGGAGAAAACTAGGAAATGCTGACAGGTTGAGGTTCTTTTCTTTTTTGGTTTTTTTCAAGACAGGGTTTCTCTGTGTAGCCCTGGCTATCCTGGAACTTGCTAAGTAAATCAGGCTAGCCTAGAACTCAAAGATCAGCCTGCCTCTGCCCCCCAAGTCCAGAGATTAAAGGTATGCACCACCACTACTCAGCAGGAGAGGCTAAAGTTCTTAAGTCAGTATGGGCACAGGCCCTGGCTAAGCTGCCTGGAGTTTGGGGGTGAAGAAGGGGACAAACAACAGCCAGGACAGTGGCCCCAGGGCACAGGTACAGCACCTACAGCCACAAGAAACAGGGTCTGCAGGTAAACCCACTTCGGTGGTCCACCAGTTCTTGCTAACCTATCAGTGCAGTGCACCAAACAAAGCCCATTTTGACCATGGTTTTCAGCACTCAAAATATTTACCTAAGTTCCCTCTGCACAATAACCATGTATGTGACAGAGTCAAGAACAGCTCTTGCGGACTGAGAGGGACAAGAGAGACAGGAAGCTGGGGAGGACAAGGGGATTCCTGGGGAAATGGTTTTTCTTTTAAGCTCTTTTTAAAAATCTTCTTTGTTGTGAGGGAGAATGATATATGAGTGGGGATGCACGGCACCATGTGTTTGGGAGTCAGAGGTCAACTTTGTGCAGTCATTTTTCTTCCAGATTTACATGAGTTCTGGGATGGACCTCAACTTGACAGGCTGATGTACAAGAGCCTCTACCCACTGAGCCAGCTCACTGTCCCTCCTCTAAGTCCTGAGTTTAAATTCTAAGCACTGTGAAATTTTTTACATTAAAAAACATACTTTTTTGGTTTTGGTTTTTCAAAACAAGTTTTTGGTTTTTCTCTATGTAGCTCTGGCTGTTTTAGAACTCACAGAGATCCATCTGCTTCTGCATCCCAAGTGCTGGGATTAAAGGCATGTGCTACTACTACCCCGCTAAAAGTACATGGTCTTTAACAAGGCTTCGTACACCATAGTGGAAGAACAACCTCTACCACCACATGGATGCAGCAGAGCTAACAGAATATGGGAGAAAAGCCAATATTTACCAACGGGAAGACGGGGTTGGAAAGATGGGTAAAGCGTTGATGCGAAAGCAAGAGGATTGGAATTCAGATCCCCGGAACCCTCGGGAAAGCCAGACGGGCATGGCGATCTACCTGTAATCCTAGCAGGAAATTCCTAGAGTGAGCCAGCTAGGCAAAGCAGCTGAAGCAGCGAGCTCTAGGTTTGGTGAGAGACCCTGCCTCAATATATCAAGTGGAGAGTAATAGAGGAAGACACTCAACCCCAATCTTGAGCCTCCACATGTACCTGCATACACATGTGAGCACACACACCCACACCCACACATCCGTACATACATAGAAGAGGGGAGTGGAATGACCAAGTTCCGGGATTACAAATAAAATTAGAAGTACTTAAACAATATGAAGGGATGGCTCAATGGTTACATGCACATGGGGGCTTACATTGGTCTGTAATCATTGTTTTAGGCAATCTGATGCTCTCTTCTAGCCTCCACAGGCATCAGGCACATGCAGTGTACAAACAAACATGAAGGCAAAATACTTATACATATAAAACTTAAAAGAAAATAAATTAAAATACATAATGAGTTCTGTTTTTATAATGTAAAATAGGCATAAATTTGAAAAGGTATTTTTCAGAGTCCCACAATAGAAAATTTACTTTGGCAAGAACAAAAAGAGTTTTTTTTTTTTTTTTCTTTTTTGACTAAGTTTTCCATTTTTTCAAAATTGTTTCAAGACAGACAGTGGTGGCATACGTGTTTGATCCCAACATTTGGGAAACAAAGGCAGGCGGATCTCAGTTCCACGACAGCCAGGGATATACAGAGAAATTCTGTCTTGGAAACAAACAAAACCCCCTCCCCCCAAAAAAAATTGTTTCAAAGTATTATGATTTTTTTTTTTTTTTTGGTTTTTCGAGACAGGGTTTCTCTGTGTAGCTTTGCGCCTTTCCTGGAACTCGCTTTGGAGACCAGGCTGGCCTTGAACTCACAGAGATCCGCCTGGCTCTGCCTCCCGAGTGCTGGGATTAAAGGCGTGCGCCACCACCGCCCGGCCAAAGTATTACATTTTTTTTTTTTTTTTTTTTAAAGATTTATTTATCAATTATGTATACAATGTTCTGCCTGCGTGTACGATCGCAGGCCAGAAGAGGGCACCAGATCTCATTATAGATGGTTGTGAGCCACCATGTGGTTGCTGGGAATTGAACTCAGGACCTCTGGAAGAACAGCCGGTGCTCTTAACCGCTGAGCCATCTCTCCAGCCCCAAGTATTACTTTTTTAAAACCCTCTCAAGTGTTAATCTGCCTTAAATACATCTTGTAAATAACACTTTTTAAAATTTATTTCATTTTCTGTATTTAAGTGTTTTGCCTGTGACTAAGAAAGCAAACCACCTGAGTGCCTGTAGCTGTGGAGACTTGAAGGGGGTGCTGGAGCTTCTGGAACTGGAGTTACAGACAGTTTAACAGCCATGTGTAAGTGCAAGGAGCTAGACCCCGCTTCTCTCCCCAGTCTCCACCCCCACTCTTTTGGGACTTAGTGCTCTATCACTAGGCTCAATCCCGGCCCTTTTCTGCCTTTTATTTTAAAACTGTCTCACGAATCTGCCAGGCTTGTCTTGAACTCACTTGATGGCCTAGGAAAGCCTTGAACTTATCCTCCTGCCTCAGCTAACCCAAGCTGCTAGTAATGATTATAGGTCTGAGCCACTGAATTCGGCTAATCTTTCTTTCTTTCTTTCTTTTTTTTAAAGGCATGTTTACTTTAGTTAATGGGTCACAATCACTACAAAGGGAGTTGTGTGTCACGTGAGACAAGCTGAGAGATTGTCAGGGTGCAGTCAGGTTCTGAAAGCAGGAATGTAGTATTTGCTAGCATCTGTGTCAGAGTATCACTGTTCTGGTGACATTTGATTTCTGGACAGAAGAACAGCAGGGGCCTCTTCCTGACCTGGTGAGGGGTGAGCTCTGCACCAGTGTTCACGTCTACCAACTGGAAGAACAGGGCGAAGTTCTGATGGCTGTCCGCGATGAAGGTACCCTTGGCTTTGGCTGGGTAGGTCACCCTGAAAGAGATATTATATAGTCAGACTTCTGATGGGGTCTCCCTGTCTAAGTACAGGCATTTATTGCCCAACTGTCCCTGTCTCATTTTACCACTTCCATGGAATGTACAGAAATATCTGTGGCCTAGAGGCAAAGTCGATCAATAAAGCCGGAGTGAAGAGGTGTTTTCTTATCGTTTCCTTTTTATGGTGCTGGAGCTAGAACTCACAAGGTAGACCAGAAAGTTAGACCAGACCACTAAACTACAATCTCAGCTTCAGGCCAGGACTGAGAAAAGCAGAGAAAACTTTAATCGGGGTCTGGGGAAAATGCTCTGTGAGAATGTGCACCTCCAGGCCTTCCTTCAACAATCCATGCTCTCAACTGGCCCAGCTCAGGTGCAGGAGCCTGTGTGCACCGCTGCAGGGCTGGCAGGATGCAGAGGGACAGCCATGATTGATGCCAGCAGCAGTGAGGTTCATAGATGAGCAGGGCGGGGGTGTGAGCAAAGGAAAGAAAGGGATGTTGAGCTCTCTCTATTTTATGATTTGTTTCCTGGGCTGTTTCAATTTATTTTTCTGCCATGAAATTGGGTTTTAAAAAGTCATTTTCTTGAAAGGTAGACTTACTTGATGAGGAAAGCTGTTTTGTCCATAGCTATCCCCTGGGACTGAAGAGAAAGACAGCCAAGGGAGCAACAAGCCAAACGGGTCCAGAGCTCACACCTGGCTTTGTTTTATACTCTCGGTTTATATTTACTCATCAAAACCAACTCCACAGAGAATTAACTTTGCAAACCACCCTTACAGACATTATTTTAGTGCATTCTCAAATAGTGCTCGTATCTCCACTGTCACTATGGCAACAACCAAGTAAGGAACAGAAAGTCCAGCTCTACATGACTTACAAGGAGTGAGTCTGGCTTAAAGCATTCCCTGCCTTCAAAATAGCTTCAGGGTTCATCTATCTGCCTCTATAGCCACTCCATGGAAGTGAAGCTGAGATCTGAACCACATCTGAGATATAGACAAGCTCCTCCCCACTCCTTCCCCCAAATCGGGATCTAGGTGATGCCGACAAATGGTCTTCAGCAGGCATCCCAGCCAACTCTGATCAAATGTTAACGGCTAGTGCTCACTTCGGCACCATGTGTACTAAAAACTGGTCACATACACAGAGAGAGAGAGATTAGCATGGCACAAGATGACACGACACACATGCCTAGGCTAAAAAACGTTAATGGTTACCTAGGAGGTTGCATTAAAAAAACAAAAACCAAAAGAAAAAAAAGGACCCTGAGCTATGCCTCGGTTCAGCAGGGGCAAGCACTGTGGCCCATTAGTGGTGCTTTCTGTGGGTACGGAAGGGAAACGGGAGTCTCAGAGCAAGGTCTAAACTTTTCCAAGTTTTTTCCATTGGCCACAGTTTCCATGAGGCCATACCAAGAACTAATTCAGGAATCTGATGATAGGATGGCAGTAAAATACAAATGAATCCACTGTTTGCTTTTTTGAGACTGACTCCTTACTAGAAACAAATGTTATTTGAACTAAATAATGTGAATGACACAGTGGACTCCAGATTTAGAGTCTGAGGTAACAAGAGCTGGCTCATGAACTAAACACTAGTACAAACAATCTCCAAGTCTGCTTACATGTTCACCAGAATAGAGCAATACCACTGGAATTGCAGTCTCTTGAATTTAGGATAGGGTGGGGTCACTGCCTCCAAGGAAATGCTGCCTGGAGGGGCACAGGGCCTAGTTTTGTTCTTTCCAGCTCTGAATCCTGAGGCTCCCCAGTGCCTATGTGGCATCCCACTTACCGGGTAGTTTTGGGTGCAATGCTCTGATCCTTATCCACAGTAGAAAGGTCAACATTTGTGATGCCAACTTCAGTGGAAATCTTGACTCTAAGCTACAGCAAAACATAGAAGACATTCATCAAGTCAACTGGTGGGTATGAGAGGAGCTACTACGTACATCCAAAGTCTGTATGTGAGTGTGGGTGGGTGCATGGGTGCATGCATGTGCGTGTGATGGAATCCAGGATCTCCTGCATTGGTAGGTAAGGACCACCACTGAGTTATATCCACAGACCAACATTTTCTTCTTCCTTTCTTTCTTTTTAAGACAGTTTCATGTGGCCTGGGCTAGCCTTGAACTGTGTAGTCAAGGATGACCTTGCACTTGTGACCTTTCTGCTTCCACCTCCTAAATGCCTGAAGTAGAAGGGTACGCCACCACATTTGGTTTAATGTGGACTGAGGCTAGGGTTTTCTGCAAAAATGGCAAGTGCTCTACCAGCTGAGTGAATAAAGGCAGGAAAAGAATTCTAGGATAAAAGTCTTCAAGACCATAGTACAAGCAACCTACCAGGCCAGATGGCATTTCTCACCACTCCCATCCTGAGCCCTAAAAGGTGAGACCTTGGCTACTGTGTCTACCTCACTTCTCTGGCTTTGGGATATATTTTAAAAGGAGTAAAAAGGGAGTAAGGATTAAAAAAAAAAAAATCTTTTAAAATGTGTCCTTTAGCATAAAAAATGGGTGGTTGGTGGCACATGCCTTTAATCCTAGCACTGGGGGGGGGGGGGGGGGGGGGGAGGCAGGCGGATCTCTGTGAGTTCAAGGCCAGCCTAGTCTATACAGTTCTAGGACAGCCAGGGCTACATGGAGAAACCCTATCATGGAAAAAAAACAAATAAATTAATTAATAAGGGAGAATTCCTTACACAGTAATGTTTAAATAATTCATGCTAGTAAGTACTACCAACAGCAAAGATTTAGTATTTACTCAGCGAAAGGCACTGGCTTTGCAAAGCCACGTCAATCTGCACAACAGGGAGGTAGTGCTGTTTCAGATGAGGAAATCATCATGCTCAGGCACTAAAAATCCACGCGCTGAGCTTCCTCACCATTGGCCTCTGGCCTCCTATCAATACTTCATCTGTGCCACGGAGTAACCCTTTCCACAAAGATAGAAGAGGCCATGGTAGCTCTCCATACTGTTCATCAAGCAGTTCCCATTCTCTACTGTACATGTGTCAGCACACTATGGCTTCTGTCACCTTTGGAGTCTAAGAGGGCACATGGTTTACTCTGACCAATGAAATGTGAGCAGAAGTGGACTGTATTGTCTCTTTGTGGAAGCCTTAAGAATCATGGACACAGACAATGTCCAGACACAGGCTTGCTCCTTTAGGCAAGCTTCCTGAGTAAGGATGAAATGAAGCAGGGTGTCCAACTAACTCTCTAAAGACACCTGTCATAGGCAAAAAAGAAACCTTGGTTGTTTTAAGTCAGAGAGATCTGGAGTCTGTTCTAAGTATAAGCCAGACCATACATACTGGCTCTTCCTTTATAAACATTTCCAAAAAGAGGAGCTAGCTAATGCCAGGAAATAAGAAAATTTAAAATTAGGTCAAAATAAATGTAAATATCCAAAAGAGAGAGAAAACACGTTAAAAAGTCTATTCATTGGAGATATTCCAGTTAAAAATCTAAGTCTGAATGTGTAAAATATGCAAACCCAAAGCACATTTATGTGCAAACGTATCTGTGAGCCTTCCAAACATGACAGGCTTTGAGTGTAACTCAGAGAAATCCTAGGCAAGTCCAGCGGTTTCATCTAAGTGTCAGGGTCAAGCAATAGAGAGTGGTCTGCGCAAATAACGAAAGAAGAACCTTGACATTTTCCACGATGATGCCACATCAAGGTATGACAGCAGCAAACTAAAGCCGAAAAAGGAAAAACCAAAGTAATCCTTCTTAGTAGTCTTCTCTCCTGCTTCAATAAAAACTGTTGTGTGACAGCAACCTCAGTTATCTGGCTGAATAGAGTCTCCTCTTTTCTTAAGAAAACTTCTGAATGGGAAAGATTTATCAGAAGCTGTGGGACATTACCTCTTCTTGTGTATACACAGCCATTTACTGGTAGAACTGTATCTGGCATCACTGCCTGGCAATGAGCTAGGCTGGGTAGTTATGGCAGCAGAGGAAGGAGACGCAGGCCATCAGCTGGAACAGGCAAGCCATGGAAAGAACCAAAAGCCTCCACATACCTCACCGCTCACAGGGTTCAGAACTAGAGCAAGCTTTCCTATATGCAGTCAGGCCCAGAGAAGTTCTTGGCAATTTCTTCAAAACAAGGTTTCTCTGTGTAACAGCCCTGGCTGTCTGGGAACTCGCTCTGTAGACCAGGCTGGCCTCCAACTCTGAGATCCGCCTGCCTCTGCTTCCCGAGTGCTGGGATTAAAGGCATATGACACCATCTTGCGGCAAATAATATACCTCTTTTTATCAAATGATCCCTCCACTGCCCATAAAAAAGAACATGTTTAGTTGTTCCCCACCTCAACTATTACTTTTTAAAAAAGTTATTTTGCCAGGTGGTGAGTTTGAGGACAGCCTAACCTATAGAGTGAGTTCCAGGACAGCCAGGGCTACATAAAGAAACCCTGTTTCAAAAAACAAAACAAGGGTTGGGGATTTAGCTCAGTGGTAGAGCGCTTGCCTAGCAAGCCCAAGGCCCTGGGTTCGACCCTCAGCTCAAAAAAAAAAAAAAAAAAAAAAAAAACCCAAAAAAAACAAAAAACAAAAAATAAAAACAAAAACTAACCAACCAAATAAAAAGATTTATTTTTATCATTTTAAATTATGTGTATGTGTCTGAATGTGGGTGTGTACACATGAGTACAGGTGTCTGTGGAGGACAGAGACATCAGATTCCCTGGAGCTGGAGTTACAGGCAGCTGTGAACTGTCTTATGTGGGTGCTGGGAACTGAACTCAGGTCTTCTGGAAGAGAAGCAGGTACTCTTAACCACTGAGCCATGTCTCCAGCTTCATCTTTTACTTTTTCTTAGCATCCAAGAAACTATTAGTGATAGTTTTCTTAAGAAGGACTGAATTGAGAGAATGGGGAAGGGAGTAAGACTCATTCATTTTCGAATTTTTCTGTACTTCAAAAACAAGCACATATTTCACATGTATATGTAACTCCTGTGTTTAAAATACTAGGATAATCTGGACAATGTGGGTCATATACAGTCTTTTTGTTTGTTTTTGTTTTTCCAACACAGGGTTTCTCTGTGTAGCCCTGGTTGTCCTGAACTTGCTCTGTAGACCAGGCTGGCCTTGAACTCAGAGATCCACCTGTCTCTGCCTCCTGAGTGATGGATTAAAAGCATGCACCACCACCGTCCAGCTCTATACACATTATTTTTAAATTTAAAATAAAAAAATTTCCCAAAATTTTGATCATATTTTTTCCCTTCTCCCAACTCTTCCCAGATCCTCTCCACCTCCCTACCCACCCAACTTCCTGTTGTTTCTCTCTCTCAAAACAAGCAGAAACAGAAACAAAACAAAAAGACATGAAAATGGAAGGGGGACAGACTTGTAGGGAAGAGTTGACAAGGATGGGAGGGGACTAAGAGGGTGGGGGGCAAACGTACTAAGAATGCAGTATATACATATATGAAATTGTCAAAGGGTAAACTGAAAAATAAAGCATCACCCAATAAATCTATTCAAAACAATTATTTTACTCTCAGCAGACAGATAAATGGATGTTTAAGGATCATACAAGGCTCTTCAGAGTATCCAGAACATAGCAATAAGGAAGTCACCACATTTCTTAACCATGAGTAGTAACATAGCCATCAACGCCTGCTCATTGAGATCCCACTGAACGTCTATTTGGAGGAGCCACCACGAGCATTCCCAGACTATATGGACACATGGAATGCACGCAAGGGCAAACTAGTGAACTTGAGTAATTTTGGTTTGTTTTCCTATTTTAGAAAGTTGCCAAATAACAAGCTCCCTTGCTTCACAGAAACACTGCAGGGTTGTTAGCGAGCAGAGAGCAGTTTAAAACAAATCTTTTTGCTTCTAAAATCTCACTACAAATGAAACTCTGGAAACACTCAAAAGAAAAGCATTTCATGCCATTCTTTTACAGCAAACTGTACAATAAAGACCATAGCTTTCTCAGGCTTGCTTTAAGTGTTTGGTGTAGGGTCCCTGTTGGTTAGCTCTCCCTTCAAACCAGAGCCGTGGGGTCAGTCTCAAACAGGAAAGGGGCTGTGTGCCACTGTAATGCAGCTGGGCCCACTTTACACAGGAGCAAACTTTGGTTGTTTGCACTGTATACCACATACATCTCTCCAAATGTTCCAACACCAGGAAATGTGGTCTTTCTGCTGAGAGTAGGAACTTCCCGTTTGGCTTATTACTGTCAAAAATGATAGTGCATTAGGGGCAATTAATGCTAATGAGAGCTTCCAAAGCCCATGCTTCCCCTGACAGCCAGTCCAATGTCAATGGTGCTATTACAAACTTCTACACAAAACCACCACTAATGCATGCTGACCAATGTCGGCATCTCTAAAGGGGGGAAAACAGGACTTGCTGACCTGCTCTGAGGCTTTAAATATGACTATTACTGAAATTACACAGTCAAGCTGCACATATAGCAAAAGAAATCAAAGCACATGTACACACATACAAATGGACACACACCAAGTTCCCACGTGATAAAGTGGGAGAGAAGTTTTTTCCTGCTTATGCCATCCCTGGGAAGCAGAAGGACAAATAAATGGCCTCAATAAGGGATGAAGGGCTGACGATTGCTGCATGAACAGCTATTAGACAATTCTGCTATTTTGTGCTCAGTTTTTCCAACAACTACAAAAACACTTGGACAAACACCAGACCTGACATTACAAGAAGCCAAGCTGTTATAATAACCCATAGGGTAGTACAGGTATACAAACAAAAACAGATCAATAGGATGAATTTTGGGTCCAAAAATTAACCCTTAAGTTTATGGCCAATTGAGTTCTGAGAATGTCAAGAAAATTCAATGGGCAAAGAATAGTCTGACACAACAGTGCTGGACATCTGGGTGTCCATATCCAGAGAAAAGAGGTTAGGCATGCACAAAAGAGATCCATGACCTCAGTTTAAAAACTTCTGGAATTATAAAACTCATATTAAGAAACATTTCTATGATCTTAATTTAAGAAATTATTTCTTTAACAGTATCTAAATCAAAAGTAACAAAATAGAACATAGATAAATAAATTAAAATATTTTGCATTTAAAAAGCTAGTATCAAGAAAATATGAAGACAGCTTAAAGACTGGGAGAAAATATCTGCAAATCATGCATCTGAGAAGGGAATTATAGGCAAAGATCTATAAAGAACTCTTCTAAATCAAACATTTAAAAGAGAAACAAATGGAAATAAGCGGTACTGAGGTGGAGGTGGGGACTGGAGAGAAGGCTCTGCACTTAAGAGCCCCAGCTCTTGCAGAGCACCTGGGCTTGATTACTAGCACCTACATCTCACTCACTGACAACCATCCCTAGCTCCAGTTTCTGGGGATCCAATGCCCTCGTCTGGACTCCGTGGGTACCAGACATACTTGGTGCACTTAGCTAAATGCAGGCAAAACACTAATATACATAAAAACAATCTTTGAAACAAAGAGGGTGGGAAATAAAGACAAAATCCCTTATAGAGTCTCATTAGGTAGCCCAGGCTAGCTTTGAAGTCATGATCCTCCTGCCTCTACCTCCTGAGCAGCATAAGTCAGCACACCTGGCTTAAAGGTTTTTTTTTTTTTTTTGTCTTAAATCAATAAGCAAAGGATCTACATAGACATTTCTTCCAGGAAGATATACAAATACAGCCGGCAATGGTGGTACATGCCTTTAATTCTAGCACTCAGGAGGCAGAGGCAGGTGGGTCTCTGTGAGCTGTGAGTTCAAGGCCAGCCTGGTCTACAGAGTGAGTTCCAGGACAGCTAGGGCTACACAGAGAAATCCTGCCTCAAAAAAACAAACCAAACCAAACTGAACAAAAAAATGATGGCAAGGATGCAGAGAAACTACAACCTTCAACCAAAGCTGGATGGAATGGGACATAGTGCGCCTGCTCTGATCCTCCAAGTTAGGCATGGAGCTACCATGTAACCTAGCAGTTCTATTCCTAAACAAACAGAGAACAAATGTTTCAACAGAAACTTACACATGAGTGTTTACAGCAGCATTATTTATAAGAGCCAAAAAGTGGAAATACCCAGGCTCAGCATATGTGAGGCCCTGGACTCGATGATCCCTAACATGCACAAACACAGTATAAAGTACAAGTATCAAATATAAATAAACAACATGTTTGTCAGACACAGAAATAAATGAAGTACTTAAACATGCTAAATCACAGATAATTCTAAAAATACTGCACTAAGTGAGAAAGAATCCAAAGGCAGAAGTTAACATAATGTGTGATTGCAACCATATGAGCATCCTGAAGAGGCCGACCACAGAAAAAGTCATGTGTGGATGCCGGGCTGAAGCAGGAGAGACAGGAGAATGTGTGGATGCTGGGGCTGTGGCAGGGGAGAAGGAGAGCAGCTGCTAATGAAGAAGTCTGACTTTTAGAATAATAAGTGTTCCAGAATAGGCAGGAGTGATGGTTATAGTTAAACAACCCTAAATATACCAAGAATATCTAATTACATACTTTCAATGAGTAAATTTCATGAGATTAAGTTACATCTCAATAAAGTCACAGAGAGAGAGCACGAGAGTGCACACACCAAGGCTCACCTTTGCAGATTACTGCACAGCAGCCTTTTCTAAGCACCCTAGAAGGAAAAACATTCCTTTTCTTCTTCTAAGTGGTCTAAGATAGAAACTAAACACTGGCTGATTAAGATTTGGCTTCTACCACATGAAGTTCCTAGCCCAAAGAAAAGGCAACACATGTAGAAAACAATGGTGATATAATGTGCTTGGTGCAATTACCAAGAGGATATAAATACTAGAGCAAGAACAAAATTAAAGTATATTGAAGCTATCAGGAGAAAAGTGCCCTGAATACTGCTGGAAGAAAACATTAGAGGACTTTTTTTTTTCTTTGAGGTACTATAAGAATTTTTCTTAAAAAACAACAACAACAACAACAAAAAACTAATTATGCTGGGCAGCGGTGACTCACGCTTTTAATCCCAGCACTTGGGAGGCAGAGCCAGGCGGATCTCTGTGAGTTCAAGGCCAGCCTGGTCTACAGAGTGAGATCCAGGACAGGTACCAAAGCTACACAAAGAAACCCTGTCTCGAAAAACCAAAAAGAGAGAGAAAACCAAAAAACCAAAAAAAAAAAAAACCCCAACTAATTACATTTATTTATTTGTGTGTGTGTATGAGTATGGATGTGCATGCCATGGCAAATATGTGGAGATCACAAGACAACTTGTGGGAATTGATTGGCTTCTTCCATCACTCCACCATTTTGCCAGCCTTACGACTTTAAAAGATCTAAAAAGCAGGACTAGGGAGATGGCTCACTGGGAAGAGCCTCAGCACAGTAAGCAGGAGGACCTGAGTCTGACTCCTCACAGTCCCCAGATAAGAGCCTGGTACGGAGGTACGGATCTGTGTACCAGCACTGGGTGTGTGTGTGTGTGTGTGTGTGTGTGTGTGTGTGTGTGTGTGTGTGTGTGTGTCACACGCACACACATGCAGAGACAGGTGGATTCTGGGAAACCTAGTAGACAGTCAGGCAGCCAGCCAGCCAGCCAAAAAGCCAAGCTCCAGATTCAGTGAGAGACACTGCCTTAAATGACAGAGATGGAGAGTGATAAAGACACTTAATGTGGACTTCTGGTCTCTATACATACACATACATGTGAGCACACCTGCATACAGTGTACACATGTGCAGGAACCAAACACACACTACAAAAAAAAATCCCACCCCATAATCTAGAAAAAAGCTTTAAAATATGCATGCATCAAGAGGCCATAAAATAATTCTGAGAAGAAACCTGAAGCTCACAACTAAGGCTTAGTGTCTAGAACATACACTACTCTTGAAAGCCAGTAAGGGAAGAAGGCTAATAAACAACCAGCAACAGACGGACGATTCATACGGAGGAAACAGAGCTGCCCAATGACCACGAGGACAGTGCTCAACTTCACAACGCATCAGAGAAAACATCACATGGCACTACAACACACCATATCATAACAATGGGTAATGCTGATGCTGGTGAGACATCAGAGTGGGATGTGCAGGTGCTGGAGAATGACTAGAAATGAAAACGAAGGACAGGAAGAGCCTCAAGTGTGACCTAGCCATGGAGCTAGAAAGCCATTTCCAAGACACAGACTGAGAAAGCCGAGGCTGCGAGGAAAGTAAGAATTCTCTCTATAATGTGTTATGCTGCAAATAAGGTCTCTTAAAGGAAACTGATGAAAAAGAATCTGGAATTGAAAAGTTCAAGATACACAGTAAATTAATTTCTACCCAAACTATGTCCTCCTGAGTCGATCAGATCAGCTGTCTCGTGCCCCAAAGGTCAGACATGAGGCAGTGACTGGAGTTCCAGAAAACATCTTCCTTTCTGCCAAACTTCAAACCAAGATCTAACCGGTAAGGAGGGCCTGCTTTTGAAAAGGTCAAACCTTCTGGCTGCCTATTCTTTTTATTAAAAGAAAATGTCAAAGGTGTCTAGCATATCTTCAAAGGCAAAATTAGGATGGCAGGAAATCAAAATCAGTGACTGCAAGATCCTAACATATGGTCAAATAAACATCCGTAACACACTACAAGCCCACTATATAAACTACATTGTACAAATAAATGGAGGGGAAAGGCAGGTTCTTTTTCTTACAGTAGAATTCCAATAAATAAATGTAGGTGGAATGAAAGAAAGAAAATCGAAACAGTGTGTGGCCCTCACTTAAAATCCCAGAACAGAGGCAGAGGCGGGAGGTTCAAAAGGTCAAGGTCACCTTAGCCTGGGCACAAAAGACGTCACTATACACCAGATAACTGAGGCACCGGATACACGAATGCGGCAATAAGGACGACGAGAAAAGCACCTACCTCTACAGTGTTTGCCATGTAACGGCTGTCACCGTCAACTCGCACGGAGAAGTCATAGTAGCCACTGGACAGTTTCACGTTCTTGAAGTTGAGTTCAAAAACATCCCTGCTGGGAATGACAGCAAAGTTAGCAAGAACTCAGGAGAAGTCCTAAATGTATCACATTGGCTACAAAGTATCTCCTTGCTACAGTCCAGGGCCACTCCCCTCCTTGCTGCCTTCCTGTACCACTGAGCAGCCTCCAGCTCAGCCACAAGTGAGTGTGGAAATGTAAAAGCCATCCAGGATAACCCATCTCCTAGTGTACAGTGTTCTTTGCTTCCCTCCTGGGCCTCAAAGTCCAGCCTGTAGTGCCTTCCTATAATGGAAGAATGGTCTGCCAGTCTGACTCCAATCACTCTGTGGTCATTCATTTTCTCCGTGTGGGGGCAGAATCTAGCACCCAGGGCATGCCGCACAGTGCTCTACCACTGAGCCTCAGTTAGGCTGATCAACAAAACTACTCAAGAAAATAGTCTAAATGTTCAAAGATGTTGGTGGAGGGGAGTCGAGCTGTGTGTAATTTTTTGATATTCTGTTTTTGAATTTATCAAAAAGCATGTTATTTTTATTTTACAAATTAATAATCCTCTATTTCAAACAGAAAAAAGGTGGAGAGTCCCTATAATCATGTAGAAAGATTCCAATGACTTTTACTGTTGCACCAGACTGTCTCCTCTAGAGACAAGTTTGCTGTGGGATGTTCTGTATGTCAAGTGTGTTGCTGATTGGTCAATAAATAAATCACTGATTGGCCAGTGGCCAGGCAGGAAGTATAGGCAGGACAAGGAGGAGAATAAAGCTGGGAAGTGGAAGGCTGAGTCAGAGAGACACTGCCAGCCGCCAAGATGACAAACAGCATGTGAAGATGCCGGTAAGCCACGAGCCACGTGGCAAGGTATAGATTTATAGAAATGGATTAATTTAAGCTGTAAGAACAGTTAGCAAGAAGCCTGCCATGGCCATACAGTTTGTAAGCAATATAAGTCTCTGTGTTTACTTGGTTGGGTCTGAGGCTGTGGGACTGGCAGGTGAGAGAGATTTGTCCTGACTGTGGGCCAGGCAGGAAAACTTTAGCAACACAAGTTCACTTGATGATTTGATGTCTAGTGGAGAATCCTTGACCACTGTGGAAAAAATACATTCTCTCCAATATTCCAACCTCTATATGGCAGTAACTCACTGATACTAAATAAGGTTTTATATAGAAACCAAGACTTAATTTTTGAGAAATACACATATCAAGAATAGTCATTAAAATTATTGGAGACAAATATTTAATCCCACTGGGCAACTGTTCATGACACACAGTTACAGACTCTCATTCAGTTTTTAAAATGTACCTATGGGGCTGAAGAGGTGACTTAGTGGTTGAGAGCACTTGTTGCTCATGCAGGGGACCTGGGTTCAATCCCCAGCACCCACATGGCAGCTCACAACCATCTGTAACTCCTGTTCCAGGGGATCTGATGCCCTCTTCTGACCTCTGTGGGCACCAGGTACACATGTAGTACACACATACACACACAGTAAAGCACACATACACACAGAATAAAATGAATTAATCTAAAAAGAATTTAAATAATAAAATGTACTTAGACTCATAGCCAAAAGACTATAAAATATGGCAGTAGTTATCTCTTAGGTAGTAGAATTATGAATGACTTATGTTTTCTGATTTTTCTAAAATGTAGTATTCATATATCAGACAAAAATAATATTAAATTTAAAAGTAGGAACATAATGACAAGACAGATCCCACTAGAGAAATAAGGACAGAAAATTAGAAAGGGCAAATGGCTGGTTTTAGAAATCTCTAACACTCTCCTCTAGGATTGATCACATTAGGCAAATGTGGTTTATGACCCTATGAATCTGTTTTGGTTTTCTGAGACAGGGTTTCTCTGGCTAACAGCCCTGGCTGCCCTGGAATTCTCTTTGTAGACCAGGCTGGCCTAACCCCTATGAATCAGTTACACTGGTTGAAAGTTAACTGTCAAAAGCACAGAGCTTGGTGGCCTGCACAGATCTTCATGTCCCAGACTTACCCTGCTAGTGTGAAGGGCATCTTCTGCAGGACAGTAGCAGCTCTGGAAGCCACCGACTTAGCATGCTCCAGCTTAACTGCAGCTTGAGTCAGAGGCTGAGACAAAACATTGCTGACTTGTAACTAGAAAGTCAAACAAAACAAACCACAAGTGAATAGAACAAAGACCAAGGCAGTGGGAATTTGGTCGCTGGGGCACTTTATCTACGGGAAACCAGCTCTGCAGAACAAGCACCTTTCTTCAGTGATGTGCACTGACTTTGGTCTGCTGCCTACCAGAGACCAACTATGACAACAGGACAGATTGTAGAATGTTACAGCTGGGGATGAGCCTACAGATGAGCCTGTCGAACCACCTCAGAGGAGAAACAAGAGACTGTATATATGATTTGTGTGTGAGTGTGGCTGGTTCTAATTATGTATTTTCACAGTACAGGGCCTTGTGTGTGCTAGGCAAGACCTCTACCCCTGAGCTAGATCCCCAGACTCTAAGTTGCCCAGGTTGGTCTTAAATCCATGGCTCAGGCAAGCTTTGAACTTGGGATCCTCCTGTCAGAGCTTCCCAAGATTACAGGCTTGTGTTACTAGCTTTTACAGCTGTATTTTCTTTTTATTTAAGAGACAGTGTCTTTCTATGTAACTCAGTCTGCTCTGGAACATGGAATACTCCTTCCTGAGCCTGGCAAATGCTGAGATGATAGGTGTATATCACCATACTCATTTTATTGTTTCTTGTTTTTGAACCCTTGTCCTATCAACTCTACTATAGTATCTTAAAACAAAAAACCCCACCAAAATTATGAGTAAGAAAAATACGCCGGGGGAAGGATTGGGAGTAGTTTATTTACTGTGTTTGTGCCTGTGTGCCTGCCTATGTGCATGTGCAGGTGTGTGTGCAGGTGCAGGAACCCGAACTTAGGTCCTCATGCCTGCAGAGCAAATATTCTTATCCAATGAGCCACTTTTATAGACCCAGTCAGTACCTATCATTTTTGAAAATCTACCATATGCTAAATACTAGGCCTCCTACCAACTGTCTAAAGCAGACAGTACAGTCCCTAATTTATAGATAAAGAAAGTGAGAATGTGGGAAATTAAGGAGGTTATGGACCACCAGAGGTCACCAGGTCAGTTAAAGGGTAAGGCCGGGATTCAACATTCCAGTGCTGAGTGTACATGTATGTATGCAGCTTCAGAGCCAATACTTTCGCCACTGTGCTCTCTTAATCCACCTTAACTCAGAGAATTATGTTAATGAGGTAATTTCTCAGCCTGCTCTTAGTTGGAAAGACACAATTTGTACTGAGGGAGACAGACAATTTTGGAATATGGGGCACCTTCTCAGAAGGTTATCAAAGTCAAACTTATGGACAGATGGACCAACACTGACATAAACAGAATGCTGAATACAGAGATCTGAGTTGATCAGTGGTTTACAAACACCAGCAAGTGCTTCATTTGAGATGAAACTTCTAGGTATACTTAAGATTTGTTCATTTGCTCTGTACGAAGGCTTAACACAAAAGTCTATGTTCAGTGCTGTGTGTAGGAGGACCATGAGTGGAGGGGGCTACTCAATTAGCAACAAGGAGGAAGAAGCAAATAATTAACAATGAACCAGAGGCATCAGAATTATGTGGGAATTAAAAGTTGTCTTAAGACAATCTGTCTGGGGGCTGGAGAGATGGCTCAGTGGTTAAGAGCACTGGCTGCTCTTCCAGAGGGCCTGGGTCAAGCCACAGCACCCACATGGTGGTTCACAACCATCTGAAACTCAAGTTCCAGGGGATCGGATACCCCCTCTGAGGTGTCTGAGGAGTCAGGCACCAGGCATTCAAGTAGTTCACAGACATATATGAAGGCAAAACACCCACATATACAAAATAATTAAACAAAACAACGTATCTGGACTGTTTTGGCACTGGGAAATAGATTTTATTACTACTTTTTTTTTTCATGTGTGAAGATAATGATCCAATCCATTCCTCTCTACCTTGGAGTTACAGATATATCAGAAATTCACTGTATTTAACTTACTTAGGGTTTTGTGGTACTGGGGATTTAGTTCTACACCAGACAAATGCTCTACCCCTGATCTATATCTCTAGCTCCAGAAATTGATTTTAGGAACAAGACTCTACACCTGGAGCGATGGACCAGACTGCAATTTTCTTGCTCTTGATTTACTGGAAGCTCATGCTATTTATAATTTTCAAGGAAAAAATTTTTTTCTTCTTTTTATTCTTTTAAAAGACTTATTTTTGTTTTATGAATGTTTGCCTGCATGTACATATGTGTAACATATGATTGCCTGGTGCTCACAGAAGCTAGAAGAGGACATCAAATCCCCGGGGAATGGAGTTAGAGGTGGGTGTGAGCTGCCAGGTGTGCACTGGAAAATAAACTCAAGTTCTGCAAGAGCAGCAAGTGCTCTTCATCATGGAGCCATCTCTTCAGTCCCTCTTCTTCTGTTTTTTTTTTTTTTTTTTCCTCTCCTGAGACAAGGTTTCTCTGTGTAGCCCTGGCTGTCCTCAAACTCACTCTGCCTCCAGAATGCTGGCATGAAAGGTGTGTGTCACCCCCTCCCCCGCGCCTTACTTCTTTTTAGTAGCTTCGGAAGCATTTGTGCCTGGGTCCCCTGTGGTCATGTCCCCATGTGAATTTATTGGTATATCCTCATGGAGGCTATAACTGGCTCTAGACCACATACCAAAGTCTTGGACTAGAAATAGCACGAGAATGGCAATCTTGGACAGGGAGTCATACCCGCAGGATAGCCTGTTCGTGAGTGTCAGAAGCAGAGCCCTCGGGCACAACCACCACTGGTATGTGGTAGCGATTCTGGGACAATGCAGCAGCAGCAGAGGCCACACTGAAAGCTTCTGAGAGTGACTCAAAGTTCTTCTTGCTGAAGATTGTGTTCATTAGCTGAATGACCTGATCCTGAGAGCAGAGGGAAAGACAGCTCAGCTCCCCTGTGCAGGAATTAAAGGGCCTCCCAACCCCACACCATTCCTGTATGTCAGTCTATACAGCATTAATTCAAATGGCGGACTAGGGGGAACAAAATGCTGCATTTAAACTTAAAATTTGAGTTTGATAATTTTTAATTCAATCTCCTATTATAAACAGAAATTTACTCATTTATTTGTTAATCTTTTAATGACAGGTTAGTACACAAATGCAAACTACCCAGCTAACTACCGCAGATGAAAGTGGAGGCTAAAATTTCTGTAACAGTAATCAACTGTTAAATACCAGGCCTTGATAGTTGCTTCGCATGCACAACCTCAAATCATGACAAGCCTTGACAGACTGACGGCTACAAACACTTTCTAAATAAGGAAACTGAGGCATGATAAATAAACACAAGTTATAGCACGAAGGGATGGAGTTAGGAAAGGAAGGAAAAACTTGTTTGTTCCGAAGCCCTGCCACAGAAATTCTGTTCTTTCCTAATTCCCACAACCCTTTCAGCTAAACGATCTTCCTTCCTAACCTCTCTTTGAATAATAAAATAGGCCAATTTTGTATTCATAAGGGCAAAATTATGGTCAAAGTGTGTACTAGAAAGAAACTAAAATCTAAGTCTCCATTAAGAACCCGTGGGCTGCATAAAGGAGAAAAATGAAAAGCAATTTTAAAACAAGTGGCCCTAAAAGGCCTGATTACAATTCTGGAGGTTGTTTGCTTAAGAGGAAACATTTTCTACTTCAATCAGTTTTGTTCTTTAAAATCTACCATCTAACAAGAAAGCTCCCTTCTTCCTGACAGTGTTATTCACAGTCGACATGAAATAATTTTCTGTAATTGTACCAATTACATTTTTCCATCAGTAGGCTATTGACATGTTAAAATGGGTGACTATTCACCAGAATTGCTATGTCAAAAGCAGTGACAGCAAAATTACTCTAGCCAAATACCTGGTTAGTAACAGCTTGGGACTAAAACAAGAAAAAGTTTAAGTTGTATATATGTAGAGTCAGCAGTCCATCTATGTCAAGGCATACAGAAACCCCCAAACAATTTATACCAGAAGACCCTGCATTCCTTAGTGTTCACCCCGACCAAAGTGCAAAGGGAGCCTGATAGTTCTAGTACTCCTATGCTGAGGAAGAAGGAATGGACACAGTGAGAGTGCAGGGACATGAACAAATGATGAGAAAACTAATTCTAGCTACCCAAGATAGATGCTATTTGCTGGTTACATAAAGACATTTGCATAATGCAAAAAAAATGAGTTTAGCTTTAGATTCAAACCCTTCCTCTAAAAATCTAAGTATCAGAACTTGTATTTTAAGTATTTTAGACCAAAGGTTGGTAACCTCACATACAAGGGACAGAGAGGTTCTACTTAAAAATATTTATCACACAGATTTTAATTAAACCGTTCAGGCTAAGAAGCTCTTCTTAAGAACAACTCCCCCACCCCCCACCCCCCCCAAACAAAATCCATTCTTAGCAGTATCTGGAGGACACATACGCTTCTCAGGGAAACAGCAGGAAGACTACATCCAGCAGCTGAGATATCTGAATTAGCTGTTGCTGAGGATGAAGGGGAGAGGGGAGAACAGGCAATTCTGAAGTTCAGGGTGCTTCCTGGAGAGAGGTTCTCTGGGGGCCAGTAAAGAGGGAAGCACACAGGAGACAGGCAGAAAGGGCTGTCAGGAGGGTGATAGACTTGACCTTGCCCCTATTTAATGGCATGCAGGTGCCTCATGTACACAGGTGCCTGTCACACCAACTATCAGCTTCTAAGTACAGGCATTATACCTTTCTACTTCTCATTCTTTTTTTTTGGTTTTTCGAGACAGGGTTTCTCTGTGTAGCTTTGCGCCTTTCCTGGGACTCACTTGGTAGCCCAGGCTGGCCTCGAACTCACAGAGATCCGCCTGGCTCTGCCTCCCGAGTGCTGGGATTACAGGCGTGCGCCACCACCGCCCGGCTCTACTTCTCATTCTTAAAACCTACCCTAAATCATGAATAACAACACCCTGAGGTATGATCTGAATAGCCTTCTCTGGAGATAGCTCTCCTTGAAAGATAAACTCAACAATGCCTTTGAGTTACACGCTGGAGAAGCATTAGACAGGCACCTCCTTTATGGATGGTTCAGTCCCCACATGGTCCATGAGCTTGTAGGTGGCAGCAACAAACAATGCTGTGGTTTCCAGGCCTTCCTCGAACTGGAGATACACGCCCCCTAGTTCATCCAGTCGAGCAACAAGGTCCTGTCATGAAGAAATGGAGGCACACTGGGACACAGAGATCGCAGAAATGAGATACAAAAAGTACAGTCACCCCAGAGCTGGCCTTTCTGAGAAATCTCACTAAACCCGAAGACCACCATAACCACTTAGTACTTTCTATAGAAGGGCAGACAGGCAGTCTCCAGCAGCTCTGGTAGCATGCTTCCCATAGTCCCCTGCACTCCTGCCAAAGTCTAAGAGCCAGGGCACTGATGCAGCCATCAGTTTGGGCAGAACAGTGATCCGGGCTGCAGTGTTGCCAGGCAGCATCACAACGGAGATGGCGCTGTGGCCTCCCACTTGGATAGTACCTACAATCACAGCACTTCTCATCAGTCAATGCTCTACAAGACAAGAACCCGCTGCTCTTCTGGGGAGCAGAATGAGGCAGTTTCTGTGCCTGTGAAGCACACAGCAACAACACTGCCAGAGCTGCCCATCATCACTGCTATATAGATAGCTCTTGAGAGTGTCCCAAGGAACAGAATATCCTGGGAACAGGACTGAGCAATAGTAAAAACGGCAGTGAGCCAGGGATGGCAGTACACATTAAAATCCTAGCTCAGGAAGATGCCGCCAAATTTAAGACCAATATGGTTTACAGAATGAGACTCTCAACCAAAAGCCCCACCCACAGTATCCACTTAACAGGTAGCGAGTTAATATATGCAGGCTCTTTTAACCTTACTGACTCCCACACCTTACCTACAATTACAAAGCCGTAAGTGGCAGAGAGAAGCATTTGAGTTTTAGATTTGTTGGTTCCATAACTTATGGCCATTACTAGCCTAACAAATATTCTCTAGGACATACTGCTTAAATACAAAGAACCCAAGCGTGTTGGACTTCACAGCCATGGATATAAAAGATACAAAGCCTGTTACAAGAAACCAGTCCTGTCTACTTGCAAGAGTGTCTTAAAGGGTGTCAAAGACAGGAGCTCCGAGACTCATGTGGAGAAACAGACTTATACCTCAATCTCTTCCACGATGTTCCTCAGGTCAGCTTGTTGTGATAGGTGGGATGCTGTCTGCAGAGCCTGGACTGTTCTGGAAGGTAAAGAATAAAGCACTGACACTAAGATTTAGTTAACGGTATAGAAACATGCCTGAAGGCATTCTCTACCTTGTACAGGATATTATGCTAGGCTGAAATCGGCTGCTTGTCAACTGTCTATCTTTCTTACTCCAGACTAAAGAAGGATCGTGTGATCTACTCAAGACTAAAGAAGTACTGTGAGATCTACGTTTGTAAATTGGGCAGAAATTGGAGCAACTTTTCTAAAACTAGACTAAAGCACATAAGGAAAAGATTCGGCAACCATGTGCTCAACAGTCCCCACTTATGCCGCCAGCTTCCTACTGCAAGATCTACAAGTGACACTCCCTCCGGCATTCAGGAGAGAGAAGGGACAGATTTAGTCTTATTTTCTTTTAATCATTTATTTAGTATTCTATATATAAAACCTTATGAATACATGTATAATATATACTTAATTCTTATGAACAATTACTTTATACTATTAAAATGATATTCAATTTAAAAAATTTTATTATTTAATTTTGGGAGATGGGTCTTACATAGCCCAGGCTGGCCTCAAACCTGTTGATGAACCTTAAACTCCTAGTCTTCCTGCCTCTACTTTCCGAGTGCTGGGATCACAGGTGTATACCCCCATACTTGCTCTATGTAGTGCTAGGAACTGAACCCAGGACCTCATGCATGCTATGAAAGCATTCTATCACTACAACTCAACTCTCAAGCAGTATTCTACCAACTAAGCTATATACCAAGCCCCTTAATCTCAAAATTCAAAATAAAGTGAATTCAGTGGCACTTATTACAGTCACAATGTCCAACCACTGTCTCTGTTTATATGCAGCAGAACATTTCCATGAGTTCCAAATAAAGTTCCAGGGCATTAAGCAGTTCCTCTGCATGGTGGAGCGCCCCCCCCCCCCCCCCCCCCCCCCCCCGGCCCAGTAACATACTTCTATAGATTTATCTGTTCTGGATACTCTCACAACACATGACTTGTTGGGAAGGTCCTGAGCATCAGGTCCAGGTCTTGTGTACACCAAGTAAGCGTTCTACCACTGGTATGATATCGTCCCTAATATATGACTTTTTCTTTTCTTTTCTTTCTTTCTTTTTTTTTTTTTTTTTTGGTTTTTCGAGACAGGGTTTCTCTGTGTAGTTTTGGTGCCTGTCCTGGAACTCACCCTGTAGACCAGGCTGGCTTCAAACTCACAGAGATCCATCTGGTTCTGCCTCCCAAGTACTGGGATTAAAGGCGTGCACCACCGCCACCTGGCAATATGACCTTTTAATTTTAGCTCATCTACAGTGTGGCATGTATCAGCATTTTATTCTCTGTTTTACTCATATATTTTTATTATTTTAAGAGTATATTCTATAAGAGAAACATTTTGCTGGGGGTGTTGGCACACACTTTTAATCCCAGCACTCAGGAGACATAGGCAGGCAGATTTCTGTGAGTTAGAGGCAGCCTGGTCTACAGAAGGAGTTTCAGGACAGCAGAACTATATAGAGACACTTGGTCACACACAAAAAAATTTTTTCCCCTCTGACTTCCCCATGTGTACCACAGGGCATGTGCCTGCCTCTACACACACACACACACACCCCTACCTAAATAACAACAACAACATATTTTAAGGTGGAACATGACACTTTTACACACGTAATTTTTTTTATTAGATTTTTTTCTGTTAATGCAGATAGTCTGGATGGAGAGCACAGATATTTCTCTGGGTAAAATGAGGGAAGCTGAGGCCCCCTGGTGGTCAAATGTTCTGCTGCTCAGGCAAAGAATTGAATAATTCCTAAGAGATGCCTGAGTCTTTGTGTAAACCACTACTGATCAAGTCATTGTCAGCGAATGTAGAGGAAGACTCTGTCTACTTATGTTGAGATCATAACAATTTAGATTCCCTCCATGGAAAGCTAATTCTATTAAGATGACAAGTTGGAAGACAGAAGAGTCACAATTGAAGGAGAGAAGACCCATGAGGTTTTTTTTTTTTGGTTTTTCGAGACAGGGTTTCTCTGTGTAGCTTTGCGCCTCTCCTGGAACTCACTTGGTAGCCCAGGCTGGCCTCGAACTCACAGAGATCCGCCTGCCTCTGCCTCCCGAGTGCTGGGATTACAGGCGTGCGCCACCACCGCCCGGCGCCCCATGAGTTTTTAATGACTCCTCCAGGACACTTGTCATTGTAACGCACTTGAGAAAATGAAACCTGAATTTCCAAACAAAACAAAAATTCCCCCATCTGCCCAAAATAAATGCCAGCTCAGAAACTGCTGCTCAGACTGTCAAGAAGAACTTTTCAGTTAAGACATCATTTTTCTCTTCTTCGGAGCAACTGCATGTCATGCTGCACTGATCTCAAAAGTTTCACAACGAAGTCAATCACTTAGTGTTAGAAAAGTTCTGTCACTGGCTTCATTGCTTATCCCCAGTTAGCAATAACTTCTTTCTAGAATACTACGCTCTACCACAGAGAAAGCCAACTCTGTCTTGTTCATATACAGCAGATAATTCAAAGAACTCAGCTATCAAAGATCTTGGTTCAGATGGTTCATTCCGACTGACACTTTTTACTTTTCAAGACTAACTTATGAACATACACTCCTTAGAACAACTCCACTCACACACAAAGGTCCATCGCAGACAGTCCTAATTTACACCAGCCCTTACTGATTTGGTCAAATTAGCTTCATTAAAATTAAAAGCATCCTGCCAGTCTAACCTTTAGGATAACCCTTCGAGAAGGCCACGTTCAGGTGTGGGAGCATCTGAGGCTGCAGGGAAGAGGAAGCAATAAGCTCGCTGCACAGAGGTACTACACAGACAAGACAGACTGACACAGTGCTATCTGACTGACAGCATATGCCCTTTTCTCAAACCACACACAAGTATAATGTCAGTCTTCATTAACTCTTTATTTGGCACATCCACTGTGTCAGACTCAGGAGCCATGTAAGCACAGCAACTTAGGCTCTAATACAGAAATTATTACAGTCCTACCAAGGAAGCATCTCGCTCCTCAAGAACAAAACGCTGTATGTCCAAGGACAGGCACAGTGCTAGGCTCTGCACATCTACCATCTCTACACTCAGCCCACGTTGTAAAGATTGTTGGCCTCATTGTGCAGATGAAACTCAAAGACATTATTAACTTGTCCAGAGTCCCACAGCAAGAAGGGAACATACCCTGGGCTCAAAGCCAAGTGTGTCTGATTCCAAAGCAGCTTACCTTTCCTTGTGCTTCTTCCTATTGTGAGGTGTTTCTTTTCTTTCTTTTGAGACAGGGTCTCACCATGTAACTCTAGTTGGCCTAGACTCACTGAGATCTGCCTGCCTCTACCTCATCTCCCAAGTGCCCCCCCTTAAGAAGGTAGCATGATGGTGATATGACATTATGTGGTGCTAACTGGGGATGCAATCCACTAAAAGGGAGTATGAACAGAGACAAAAGCAAGTGGTCTGCCAGGCATGGTGGTGCACTTTTAATTCTACCACTCTGAAGGCAGAAGCAGGCAGATCTCTGTGAGTTAAATGCCAGCCTGGTCTACACAGTGAGTTCCAGGATGGCCAGGATTATGAAGAGACCCTGTTTCAAAAATCAAAAAACAAAAACAAACAAAAAAAACCCCAAGCAGCCTAAAATAAAAGATTTCTAAGAGCCGAGCACCAGGCAATTATGCACAAAAGCATGAGTGTAAGAGAGATTTTCTGCTCTTATGTCACTATTGACCTTGTCAATATGAGCAGGACTAAAAGTAACAATGAGATTGTCAACTGAACCCTTCCCTTAACAAAGCTTCAAGTTTAGAAACAATCTGGTTTTTGCTCCCCAACTCACAAACTTCTGGGAACCAGCCTGCTTTTTTGTTGGGGTATGCATGCATGTGGATGCCCTGGCACATATGTGCGGGCTGGAGACCAACCTGTCAGAGTTGGTTCACTCCTTGCACCATGTGGTTTCCTGCCCCAAACTCAGGGTCTTAGCTTAAGGCAAGCAGATTTACCTGCTGAGCCATTCCTAGGGCCCAGGTGGTTTGATTTTATGGTAGTAGGCCTTACTCATGGTAAGTGCTTTACTAAACACTGCTCTGCATTTCCAGGCCTAAACCCACTGTTCTGAAAGGAGTTATTGGTACTGTTAACCTGCTGTGAAAGCATTAACAGGTGTCTCAGTGAGGTTTCTATTGCTGTGATGAAACACCATGACCAAAAGCAACCTGAAGGGGAAAGCGTTTATTTGCCTTTCACTTCCATGTTCCTGTTCATTGTTGAAGGAAGTCAGGACAGGAAATCAAACAGAGCAGGAACCTGAGACAGGAGCTGATGCAGAGGCCATGGAGGGGTGCTGCGTACTGGCTTGTTCTCCATGGTTTGTTTAGCCTGCTTTCTAATAGAACCCAGGACCACCTGCCCAGAGATAGCATCACCCACAATGGGCTAGGCCCTCCTCCACCAATCACTAATTAAGAAAATACACTACAAACTTTCCTATAATCCGGTCTTATGGAGGTATTTTCTCAGTTGAGGCTCCCTCCTCTCAGATGACAAAAGCTTGTGTCAAGTTGACATAAAACTAGCCCGTACGACAGGGCTCCAGGTATTCCACATCAGAGGCACACAAAAAGCAGCATGGACTATTGTTTTAAATGGTAAGTTTCAGTTTTAAAGAATAATTTCGAAAATATATTTTCACTTTTAAGTTTAACAAACATTCCGAATCAGTTACCAGATCTCTTTATAATAACCGTCCGTAAAAGCCACTCAGGGTCTCGACAGTGGTGTGTGCGTGTTATCTCACCACTAAGAAAAAGAAGACAGGAGGATCCCTGGGGCTTGCTGGTCAGCCAGCTTAGCCTATTGACAAGCTGCATGCCATTAGAAACCTGGTCTCAGCTGAGCAGTGGTGGTGCACGCCTTTAATCCCAGCACTCAGGAGACAGAGGCAGGCAGAGTTCTGAGTTCAACGCCAGCCTGGTCTACAAAGTGAGTTCCAGAACATCCAGGAACACACAGAGAATCACTCTTTTTTTTTTTTAAAGATTTATTTATTTATTATGTATACAGCATTCTGTCTGGATATATACGCCTACATGCCAGAAGAGGGCACCGGATCTCATTACAGATGGTTGTGAGCCACCATGTGGTTGCTGGGAATTGAATTCAGGACCTCTGGAAGAGCAGCCAGAGTGCTTTTAACTGCTGAGCCATCTCTCTGGCCTCGAAACCCTCTCTTGAACCCCCCTCCAAAAAAAAAAAAAAAGGAAGGAAGGGAAAGGGAAGGAAGAGAGAGAGAGAGAGAGAGAAAGAAAGAAAGAAAGAGAAAAAGCCAGCCCACCCTGTCTCAAGAAACAAGTAAACGGCACCGAGGGAGCAGCACCTGTAATGAATTTATTCTCCACACTCATGCGCGCACGCGCACACACACACACACACACACACACACACACACACACACACACACACACACACACACACATACTCTCGCTCTCGCTCTCTCTCTCTCTCTCTCTCTCTCTCTCTCTCTCTCTCTCTCTCTCTCTCTCTCTCTCACATGTGGGGTAAAATCATCCCATAAAGTGCTTTTTCATCACCTATGCCTTTTGCAGAGGAACAGAGTCTGATTTCTAGACTGTGTTATCCCCTGAGAATCCATTTGCCCAATAGACGCTGTTTCTCACAACTCCAAGGGATCCAGTACATTCCCGTTCTTCACAGAACCCCTAGTACTAACGTCTCAACAGCCCTGGCCAAGCCTCACCAGAAACTGAATGTAGCTCACTGGCCTCATTGTCCTTTGGTAATCTACCCTTGCTCCGGCCTCCAACCTGTCTCTGTATGATGGTAGACTTACACCACCTCAGCCCTTGCCTTCTGCCCAAACAGCTGGAAGATAATGTCTGTGTGAATTCCACAGGGCCAACGACCAGACCTTTCTGCCTAACCCAAGTGCCAGTCACTGGGGATAGGGAGATGCAGGCATGAGGACCTGAGTTCAGACTCCTAACCCAAGGAAAAGTTGGACACAGCAGTGTGTCTGTAACCCCAGTACTAGCAGGAGGATCCCTGGAGCTCATTAGCCAACCTGTCTCAAAAACCAAAGTAGAATGCCAGGAGTGATGGCACACTCCTTCAATTCCAGCACTTGGGAAGCAGAGGCAGGTGGATCTCTGTGAGTTCAAGGACAGCTTAGTCTGCATAGGGAGTTCCAACAGCCGCGGCTAAACAGTGAGATCCTGCCTCAAATAAAAAACAAAAAACAAAAACAAAAAAGGTGAAAAGTGACCGAGGAAGACACCTGGCCTGGCCTCCAGTTGCAAGCAAACACACACACACACACACACACACACACACACACACACCAGAATAGTGTCTGCCACATCTAACAGAGCACCTGGCCCACAGCAGATGTCCAGAAATATGTGCCGCAGCAATGAATGAACCCTCTCAGGTTAGTAACCAACACAAATGATGCTCAGGAAGTGATCAAACTGACAACTTACGCTAGCACAGTCTCCTCCTTGCTCAGCCGAGCTGTAAGGGCACCAAGGGCTTCATGGGATGCCAAGGGAAGGCCAAAGCCACTGAGTGCTGCAACTGCGTGGTAGATCTGGGCAACAGAGGAGTCTTCACTGACTGCTGCCAGAAGCAGATCTTTGGTCTCATTTGAAACAGATATCTAGGAAAGAAATGGCAGACACAGTTAGAACAAGTGAAGGCATACTGACAACAGTATGTGTGCGTCTGCCAAAGCATGACCACCCAGCACCCCCAAACCAAATGCTCATAAAGTCAACACCACCTCTGTTGATTGTTTTTTTGTCAACTTAACACAAGCTAGAGTTAGTTGGGCAGACTGAACCTCAATTGAGAAAATGCCTCAATAAAACTGGCCTGTGGGCAAATCTATAGAGCATTTTCCTGAAAATTGATGTGGTGTCACCTCTGGGCAGGTGGTCCTGAGGTTTATAAGACAGCAGGCTGAGCAGGCCATGAGGAGCAAGCCAGTACACAGCAATCCTCCAGTGCCTCTTCTTCAGCTCCTGCCCTAGCTTCCTTTGATGGTGAACTGTGATGTGGAAGTCTAAGCAAAACTCCCTCCCTCCAAGTTCCTTTTGGTCGTGGTGTTTTATCACAGCAATAGAAACTCTAACTAAGACAACCTCCCAAACGATACCAACAAGTTGCTTGTTCAACAGAAAGATCTAGAAATCTGAGGTGAGGGTGCACTGAATGCTTTTAAATGTTAAAGGAGAAAGGAAAGAAATCTCAAGGCCTCCCAGAAGAGATAAGAAGTGTAAGAAAAACTAATCTGTGGTAGTGCATGCCTTTAATCCCAGCACTCAGGAGGCAGAGCCAGGCAGATCTCTGTGAGTTCAAGGCCAGCTTGGTCTAAAGGGCGAGATCCAGGACAAGCACCAAAACTACACAGAAAAACCCTGTCTCAAAAAACCGAAAAAAAAAAAAAAAAAAAAAGGAAAAGAAAAGAAAAACTAATCTAAAAGTCATTACAGTGAACCCTTAAAGGGAAATATATTTTCTTATAGGAGTAAAACTTACGTGGATGAATTCCAACCTACACTAACAATTCCTTATTCTTAAAAATTATATTAACAATCTGACATTATACTCTCTCTAAAAATGCACCTTACTGCTTATAAATAAATAAACAAATAAGTGGAAGGCAGTATAGGAACCTGGGCTCACCTCACAGCCTGAGAGCACCTGGCTGGACTGGGCAGCATAGAATAGGGAGTCGACGTTGCTGGGGTCCAGGTTAGACTTGATGAAGGTACAGGCTTTCTAAACAAGGGAGAAATTCAAAGATAAGTAGTGAAATAACACAGTAACTTGGAAAGGTAAAAGTGCTTAGGGGGATAAATAAAAATCTAAAACCATCTACGGAGGCTTAAATTGTGAATTATTCTAAATATAACTGTTTTTAAATAGTTATTTTCCACAGGACACTATTACCCCAAATTGCTGACTTTACACAAGGAACAGCAAGTCTGAGATTGGTAGAAACCACTTAAGTGCCTTGCTCTGGCCATGACCTGTGTTGGGTGTCACAGTGCTCTCCCTTTTGATGAGCATAGGCCCTTCACAGACACCACCATTACCTCCAGGAGCAGAAAAGTAACTGGGACGAGAGTAGATGAGTGGCCTGTGGAAGAGGGCAGAGTTAAGAGTGTCCTCTGATGCTAAGTGTCCTGGGTTTTCCAGTGTCGTGTCTCCAAAGCCAAGTCAGACAACCAATCGAAAGTGACTTTAAAGCCTTCCCCTCTTTCACCTGACTTCCTGGCTCAGGCACAAGCATCACTATCCATCCAACCACCCAGACCAGACACTGGGGAACTGCTGTGGACTATTCCCTTCCCTCCAAGTCTACTTCCTTTCTATTTTCAACCGACACTGCCCCTGGCTTGTCTCTGCCCTAAGGCAGGTCCTTGTCATCCCTCACCTGACTGTTAGTCTTTTTTTAACTGCCTCAATGCATGCGATCTATTCTGTGCACCACAAGACGAAACTATGAAATACAAAGCACTCACATTGCATTATTATTAAAGGCATCCATGGTTCCCATCACTCCCAGAAAAGATCCAAAGTTACCAACATAGCACACAATGTCTGAGTGGCATCCCCCCACACCCCCTTCTGTGGCAGCTTCATCAGCAGGGCCCACGGAGGGCCCCAGAATCTTACTCTTTTCTCCTGCAGAAGTGGCTGGAATTTTGTCCTGTGCTCATTACTGTGTTGGGTGCAATGTTCTCAGGCAGCTGTCGCTGAGTACCTGTGGCAAGTGCTTTGGGATGTACAGGGCAGAGTGGGGGCTGTGGCCTCTCATGGGATGAGTATCAACAAAGGTTGTATGAGACGGGTGCATCTGAGCAGAGGCGAAGTGAGGATCTCACTGGTAGACAGGAGACAAGGAAAAGGTGCCAGGCAGAAATAGCCAAGGGCGGGAAAATAGTTATACTGCTAAACATATACTTTAAATGAGCTAGTATAGAACACAGCTATTTCCCAGGCATGGTGGCATATGTCTTTAATCCAAGCACTCGGAAAGCAGAACTAGGCTGCGAGTTTGTGTAGCATGAATCTTAAAAGGTCTTAATACAAACAAACCCAGAGCCAGATATTGGGGTGAATGCTGGAAGAGCAGAGAAACAGAGCAAGCCACAGCCACCTCACCTGGCCAACTTCTCAGCTGATCCTGTTTCCTCAGACTGGAAGCCTCTGTGTCCTTATCCGAATGGCACTCAGCTGAACTGCTGCTCGAAGCCTAAAAGCTTAACCAGCCTAGTTCCTGGTTTTCACGCCTTACATACCTTTCTGCTTTCTGCCCTCACTTCCTGGGATTAAAGGCTCACTTCTTGGGATTAAAGGTGTGTGTCACCATGCCTGGCTGTTTCCAATGTGGCCTTGAACTCACAGAAATCCAGAGGGATTTCTGCCTCTGGAATGCTAGGGTTAAAGGCGTGAGTGCCACCATTTTCTAGCCTCTGTATCTAGTGGCTGTTCTGTTCTCTGACCCCAGATAAGCTTATTAGGGTGCACAATATTTTGGGGAACACAATACCACCACAAGTTTGAGGCCAGCTTGGTCTACATAGTGAATTACAGGACAGCCAGGGCTATGTAGAGAGACCTTGTCTCAAAAGACAAAACTACCCTCCTCCCAGCTATTCAAAATTTTATGGCCAATCCAGTTAAAAGTGGGTGCTTATGGTGCTGGGAGGTGTTGCTAAGAGATAGACTACTTGCCTAGCATGCACAAGACCTGGAATTTGATCCTAAAAATCACAGAAAAGAAAAAGTAGGAACCTCTGGGGAATGGAATAGGGAGTGGGAGTGGGTGAGTCATGAAACCACCTGTGCCCTCCCCTAACAGCTATGCTACATGATGTCATGTCTCACTGCAGGACTGGGTCACTCAAAAAACAAAACAACTCTTTTAAAAAACTGTTAGGAACAAAACTTAAGATAGATCCTCAAAAAGGAGCCAGGTGTGGTGGTGCATTCCCTTAATCCCAGCACTCAAGAGGCAGAGGCAGGCAGATCTCTGTGGGTTCGAGGCCTGCTTGGTCTACAGAGCAAGTTCTAGGACAGCCAACACTACACAAAGAAACCTTGGATTGACCCCCCCCCCCCCCAAATCAGGAAAAAAAAAACAAATATCATTTTTAATGGGCTGGAGAGATGGCTCAGCAGTTAAGAGCACTGGCTACTCTTCTAGAGCTCCTGAGTTCAATTCCCAGCAACCACATAGTGGCTCACAACTATCTGTAATGGGATCTGATGCCCTCTTCTGGTATGGATGAAAACAAAGCATTCAAATACATAAAATAAACAACAACAACAAATCTTCAAAAAAAACAAGTTTCAACTTGAGTGCAGTTTGAAAGAACCAGAGGGAAGGCAGGGCCGTGATGCTACACATCTTTAATCTCTCCTGCACACTCAGGAGGAAGAGGCAGGCAGATCTCTGTGTGTGTGAGGCCAGTCTGGTCTACAGAGCAAGTTCCATAACAGCCAGGGCTACAAAGAGAAACCCCGTCTCAGAAAACCAAAACCAAATCAAATAAAAGAACCAGAGGGAAAAGGAAAGAATCTAAATACTCCCCCTTGTATAAACTGGGATCTAAAGAAGGAAACTGATTACTTCATGAAAGTAACATGGCCACACACAGCAAAGACGCTAAGAAGTGCTCTGCTGCCCTCTGGTGCTTTAACAATGAAAAGACAGCACCAGGTCCCCACAGTGGTAAGGGACCTCTTTCCCAGCACTTCAAATGTGTCACAGTGTAGGAAGTGCCTCTAGGGGATTTAAATGACCCTTCCCATGGACACTTTTACTGTCTTAAGTTCATAGAGAAGCAAAGCAGCTCAACTGAGGTCATTCCTAACTAGAACTGCCTTCAAATCCAGAGGGCCTGGCTGTAACCCCTACCAGAAGAGGCTGCTAAAATGTGTTGTGGAGTAGATTCCTACTCTGACGCTCCCAAGGACAAGCCAAGGGCAAGGGTAAGAATGGTGAGTGGCTCATGATGTCCACAGCACGGCTCTAACATCAACGGGAGCGGGGGAACTTCATAAACATGCTCAGGACCTTCAGTGAGTGCTCCTCTCTCCACTCCAGGGCTGGGGCAGCAGCTAGCTCTACCTGTAGGTACTCTCCACACACATCCTCACTTCGGTTCTTTGTGCCCTTTGGTAAAATCCCAAGGGCCCCAACACCATCCTGAGTGAACTTTCTCCTACCTTCCTTCCAGGCCCCCAAACCCAATCAGACACCATATACTACATGGCTCTTTCCTGCCCACCCTCTCCCTCACTTCCTCCAGCACCAGCTCCCAGCCCCTCTCGTCTCCTCTTAGACCTCACACTAAGCAAGCATATCCTTTGCCACTGAGCCCACTGTTTCCGTACACACTGCCTGCCTACCATGCTTCCAATACCCCTGGCTCCTGCTGCCCTAGACACCAACTCCTAGGCAACACTTCAAGCACTAGTAAGCCCCAGGCTTTGCAGAGGTTGCTCTCCATCATCTCATCAGCGCAATCCTTCTCTCTAATTGACAACATATAATGCATTCATAAAGTTCAAGTCTTGATTTAAACAAACTCATTCATCCTTGTCTCTCAACCTGCTGCTGGCTTCTCTTCCCACAGTCCCACTTCAGTTCACACCTTCAGTCCTAATCAATGTCTCCTCAAACTCACAACACCAGCAAAGAATATTTTTAGAGGAACGTGCTCAAACTAAATTTCACGTGGAACTCTAAATCATGCCACAGCTCAGAAGGCACGGTAAGTGCCTCACTCCTCCACAAGCCTCAAACACAAATCCGATGACTCACAAATGTTCTGCCCTTGGTAGAAATCTTTCACCCTGCATTCCATCCTCCTAAAATCTGCCAGTAGTCTAACAGTCCAACTTCATCAGTTACACTTTACAATACAAAAGCTCTACTAGGTGCCTCTGTTCCACTCCAGGTCCCTCAAGTTGTTGAGGACTCTCTCCTCAGGGACCCACATACTCTGAGGAAACAGGGTAGCACTGAAGCGTCATTAAAGCACACCACAAACATAGTGTCTGTGCTAGGCATTGTCTGAACTTGCCTAAATAAATTATCACTAGAACAAAAAAAATGCCTCACTATTAAGAACCATAACTAGAGCTACTCTGTGAAAGGGGCCCTTTGTGGCATAATCTGATTTCACTTTATACTAACAACAATCTAGTGAGGTGGGATACATAATTCCCTTTTCACAGAAAAGGGGAGCAGAATGAAAAGTTGAGGTTAACTGACTGATGCCTGTGAGCTTACTTTCAAGCTAAAATAACTCACTTTGAGGGTTCACGAGACTATGAGGAAAAGTGCATCCTTAACATAGTCACAAACAGGAGAAATTTGAATAAGCTGATTCCCAGACAGCAGGGATTAGCAAATGTTTCCTATAAAAGACCAATTAGTCATTATTTCAGGATTTGGGGCTAGACAGCCTAGAAACTACGCAGTACACTATTAAGGTACAGAAGCAGCAGTAGATGATATGTATATGAACGGTGTAACTATATTTCAATAAACCCTCATTTACAAAAACAAGCTTCAACATGGATGTGACCATGGGAACCAGAGTCTGTCACCCTCTTCACATTCAGACTCACTGGTAGATACTCACAGTTAACCTCTTCTAGGTCTTGTTTCCTCTTCTGTTACAGGAAATGTTTCTGACAATATAGACACATGAAGATAACTCAAAAGAACATACCAGGTGTACCTGGTACATACAAAATCCTCAATAAGTAACACTGGTTACTGACTCCAGCCTGGGATAGAGTAGATCCTGCCCAAAAGCCAAGAAGAAGTGTGTGCTCATGGTCCCTCCCTCCCTTCCTCTCTCCCTCCCCTCTCTCTCTCTCTCTCTCTCTCTCTCTCTCTCTCTCTCTCTCTCTCTCACACACACACACACACACACACACACACACACACACACCCCTTGACCTATTGGCACAAACGGGACATTTTTAGCCCCCCAAAAAGAACAAGCGCTGACATGAACTAAAAGACACTGGCAGGGACTCCCAGTTCTGGCCAAGACAGAACTGAAGGCATCAACTTGACGCTTCTCCCAGTAACTACAAAACTAGGCAAAATATAGGAAATCGAGACACTGGACAACAGACAGTACACACTCTGGTTACTCCTGCCCGTTTTGAAATAGGGCCTCTTTCTGTAGTCCTGGCTGGCCTGGAAATCACTCTGTGGACCAGGCTCACCTGGAACTCAGAGATCTTTCCACCTCTGCTTCCCAAGTGCTGGGACTAAAGGTGTGCATCACTTTGCCCACTGACTCTTCAAAGAAAGCAAAAAGCAAGGTAACAGCATAAACAATGGGCATTTGTGTGGAAACATCTTATCATAAAGGTCTTTCATTATTTGTGATGTAGCAAAATAGCTCAAAGTGGTGGGAGGCCTTGATGGTCAGAGATTGCAGTCCATCATGGTCTAGCAGCTTTCTCCAAAGCTAGATGACATGGGGGACTCCATCCCAGTAAGACTAACTGTCCTCTACCTGCCCTTCTCTGGAGAATGTCCCTGGGTCCGGAGGACTGACCTTATCTGAAAGCTGTCTCTGAGCCTGGATGACCTAACTTATCTTTAGCATGACCCTTAGCACAGTGTCCTGCTAGAAGCCTTCCCCTGCTGTACATATGGCAACTAAGACTTGTACTAAGAGCTTTGCTATAGGACCCTGGTGTCACATGTGAAGCCTTATGATAGGAGTGTGCCACTTAATGCAAATTAGGGTTTGTCCCCAGCCTTCCCAATCCTATTCCCTATACTCTGGAATAAAGCTGAGCTGATTCACCAAAGTCATACCCCAGAGGGCTGTCTCCATCATACCCACAGCCATCTAAACACTGTTCCCCACTTCTGCTTCCTCCACCCTCATGGACCAATGTACATACGACCCTCGAGGAAGAAGCAGAGCCACATCAGGGCACACTGTGACAAATCAAGGATGCATGCTATAATGAAAAGTAGTACCAGAGTCAATGAGATAGCTCGGCTAGCAAAGGTATCTGCAGACAAGCCTGACAAACCGAGCCTCATCTCTGTCACCAAGAGCCTGCAGGAGTTGGTTTTCTCCCTCCGCCATGAGTTCTGAGAGCTGAACTCACTCAGGTCATCAGCTTTGGCAGCAGGTACCTTGACTCACTGAGCCATTTTGCTACACAAATGGGTGGTTTATAAATCCTAAATGTATGGTAATTTCTTATGAAGTCATAGAAAATGTCTTAGCCTAACTGTCCATGACTTTGTAATGACTACACACCCCCTTAGCTGTTCCTTGTTGTGGAATATTAGTTTAAGATGTGTTACATTTGTTTATGCTGTGGAATATTTGTTTAATGGTACAAAGATGTGTTGCATTCTTTTATGTTGCATTTGTTTAACTCTGTAAAGCTGTCTTACTGTGCCTGTCTAAAACACCTGATTGATCTAATAAAGAGCTGAACAGCCAATACCTAGGCAGGAGAGGGCTAGGCAGGGATGCCAGGCAGACAGAATAAATAGAAGGAGAAATCTAGGTTCAAGAGAAAAGGGAGGAGCAATAAAGGGAGAAAAGGAGGAGGACACTAGGGGCCAGCCACCCGGCCACACAACCAGTCACAGAGTAAGAAGGAAAGAAAGGGATATAGAATAGAGAATGGTAAAAGCCCAGAGGCAAAAGATAGACTGGATAATTTAAGTTAAGAAAAGCTGTCTAAAAGCAAGCCAAGTTAAGGACGGGCATTTATAAGTAAGAGTAAGTCTCTGTGTATTTACTTGCAAGCTGGGGCGCAGGCCTCCAAACAGTAGAATTCGTCCAAATTGCCCCACACCATGACTCTTGCTGATCAATGCATGTTGAGTCCTCCACATTGAGCTCCTTTGAGTTGTTAGCCATGTACCTAGCACTTTCCAAGCACATGTGGGGCTGGGGAGATGGCTCAGTGGTTAAGAAGTACATAAACCAAGTCCATGCTGTATTGAGTAGTTTCACAGATAAGAGTTCTAGTAGACTCCAGAGGCTCTGACTCTCTTTCCTCCTTTCCCTTAGAAATACCCAGCTGGGGCTGGGAAGATGACTGGGGCTGCTCTTCCAGAGGTCCTGAGTTCAATTCCCAGCAACCCCATGGTGGCTCACAAACATCTGTAATGGGATCTGATGCCTTCTTCTGGCATGCAGGCATACATGCATACATGCAGACTGAGTACTCATATCCAAAAAAAAAGAAGAAATACTCACGTGGTGGGACATACATTAAGTAAAGAACCAACCTCAGACTGAAAGAAGTATTTGTTGTATTAAATGCAGTAATACACCAGCAAGAGTTTGTTTTAAAGTATACAAGAGGAACATGTGAGGAGATTAAGATTCTCCTAAAGCACTGTGAACAGAAAAAAGGCAGCTTTACCTTGACATCTGACACCTGTGCCCCAAGGCTGTTGAGTCCCACGATGGAGTAGAAGGCAGACTCCAAATTTGTGAAAGGGCGATCCAAAGAGGCTTTCAGTCTTTCCACATCATGTTTGGTGAGGTAGTGGGTAGGTGTCAGAGCCTGGGTGCTGGCTATGATTGTCAGGGCCAACAGGAAGACAGCGCTTGAACCTTTGAGGAAAATGGCTAGTTAAGTACATGCCACATTACTCCTCGTCACAGTATGATGCAGCAAGGACTGGGAGTCTAACCATGTGGGAATGGGTAGAGAACACAGGTCTAGACTCAAGAGATGGGGAATGATGACCTGCATCTTCAACTACCAGGACAGTCTTTCATGAAAGCTCTAGAAATCTGAAGGACACCAAAACACCATTCCCATTTAAAACTTCTCAGGACAGAACCAATCCTGAATCCTTGTATCTTGTCTCCTTCTCAACCAAACTCATCCCTTGCCCACTCTAACAACTTTCACTTTCCAGCCTGTTCCTCAAGGAGCCATGTTCCTTCCTACCCAACACTCTTTTTAGCTCTGCCTCAACTTCAACTTTGCATGATGTGTCCTTTCAGGTTTCGGCTTAAGTTTCTTCCAGAAGCTTTCCTTGAGTTTGGCCCCAGTACAATGAAGGACCTGGTCTCTGGCCTATATAGGAACCACAGTTAAGTTATTCAGCAACTGCCTCAGCTTCCTCAAGCATAAAGCAGATGACAAGTGTCATGCCTGGGCTCCTTATGAGTTAAAGGAGAAAGCTTTTAGAATAATGATTGGTCTGTAGTGAGCACCAGGTAGAGGATCAGCTGCTTCCATTACTGTGCTTGCTGCTGTAGCCACTCAGTGAAGTCTATACTGTGCCTAAGCTGCATTTTCCACAGTTAAGAGTGTGAGGGAGAGCCAGCGGTGGTGATGCACACCTTTAATCCCAGCACTCAGGAGGCAGAGGCAGGCAGATCTCTGAGTTTGAGGCCAGCCTGGTTTACAAAGCAAGTACCAAGACTGCCAGGACTACATGGAGAAACCCTGTCTCTCAGGGGGGAAAGACAAAAAACAACCCCCCCCAAAAAAGCCCCAAACAACAACAACAACAACAAGAAAGAATATGAGGGCTGATCTCTCTGCTAAACAGTAAGCTCCTAGCCTCTAGGAGCTGGAGGCTAAAGACTATTTCTCATATTTATCTCAGTATTTCCAAGTCTTACAGACAGCCAGGTATAGTATGCCCTGAATAAATGGGAAAAGAAAAAGAAAAACCAGTCCCATCTGTGATCCCCTAGGGACAGGAAGAAACTGCAGGAATGGCATCTGCCTCTCTTTCATTAAAAATGAAGACCAGGGAACATTTGAATGGCCTGCGTCATGAAAAAGTGAACCCTCTGTCACCCACGTTAAAAGCATTAAAAGGCAATTACAAGACTAACATCAATGGCCCTAACTCCTCTGCCTATAGCTCAAGCTGAATTAGACTCCTTTAAAGGCATTACTTTACAAAGAAGAAAACTGAGTAGGTTACAAGTGGCCAGTCTTGGTTGGAGTCAAACCCAGTCAACACTACGGAGTTCATTCACATTCCACTTAAGAAAATTAAATTAAATTGGGGTTGGGGGTGTGACTATATGGAGGTCAGAGGAAAACTTGGGAGTCAGTTCTCTCCTCCTACCATGCAGTTCCACCTGAAGATCGAACTCAGTCATCTTAACAGTAAGGCTTAATGACAAGAACATTAACCTCTGGAGTCACCTTGACAGTCCCCTACTTTTTTTTTTTTTTTACAATGTTGAAAAGATGCATAACTCACAGAGACTCACTCTTCTACGAACAGCAGTTTCATTTAAGTCTTTGTGTGTTTGCTAACCTAAATGTGAAAGCTCTTTAAAAACTTAAAAGCCAGTATGTGTAGAGGCAATGGCTTAGTGTAGAATTCATCCCCTGGGTTTGATGCATAGTACCTCTAAGGCCCCAACCCTAAACTAAAAGAGCAAAGAGCTCTACAGTGTGCAGTATTCATCAATATATAGTGAATGCTCCTGCGTGCCATGAACTTGTTTCTCTCTCAGTGCTGGGAACTGAACCCAGCTCCTCAGCTCCCTACACCCTATTTGAAAAAAGAAAAAAATTAAGGTTCCTAAGTTACCTGTCCCTGCCCTAAGACACCTGAGTACACTTGAGACAGTTTCAATACACATTCTGACGTTAAGCACTTTACCAGCAAATCAGTGAAATGGCAAGCTCTGTTCACTGCGTTCCCGAGTTACTTCCTTTCTCTGGGATTCCAACTACTCCTCGGCCGGGGGAATAGAAGATATACACCCAAATAGTGATTTTTAAAACGATGACACTAAGATTCCACACTACCGTGTCCATTCAAAATCTACCAAGCATCGAATTTTGCTCTGCACTGTTAGAAGCAAGCACAGAATACCATTTAACACAGCTCTTACGAAGCAGGTACCAATTGAGAAACTGAGGAGCAGAGGGGATAAGTCCCTGGCACCTGGTCTCACAATGAGTATGTGGCCAGTTACAAGTCTGCACCTCTAGTATCCCTTCATAGCCTAGGCTTTAGGCTGAGTCTCCTGTCCCTGTCAGTGAAAAAGAACCTAGAGCCCAAACAAAGTCCAGTGACATGGTCAAAGGCTTTCAGGACGCCAAGGGTGACTCCCCGACAGGCTGCAGGCCGCCGGTCCCACTCAAATGAATGAAGGCGGCCAGGCCCGGGTCCGCGCTACCGCGGTTCGCGCTGGGCCTCGCGGGGACCCGTAGCCACGCGTTGCACGCTCCCCCTCCGCACCAACCCTTCGGGTCGGCAGCACTTCACCAGAACTCGCAGCCCTCCGTCACACCTACGACCCCGAAAGCGCCCGAGCCCATGCCCATGCCCCTGCCCCGTAGGGGAGGGGAACAGCGCCTGGCCGGCGCCCGTGTGGTCCGCACTAGCCTCCCGCGGGCGGCGCCCCGCTCCCCAAGGCGTGTCGGCCGCGGGGCCCCACTGTTGAGCCATGCGCAACGTCTCACCCGGCGGCGCCATTCCTCTGAGCAGGTCCCACCGGAGCCAGAGCAGGCAGACTTCCGCTCTGGGAAGTGGCTCCAAGAGCGCGCCGGAGGGGACGCCAGGGACCCACAGCACACGCCGCCGGCCAGGATGGGCTCCCGGCAAAGGTCAGTCTCGGCGGTCCCGCTGGGCAGGGCCGTTCTCAACGGCCGCGGTGTGCGGGCTCCAGTCGTGGCGTGCGAACCGCTTTCAGGGTTCCGGCTGGCCAAGCCGCAGTCTCCCCCGCGCCGCGGCCCACTTGGAACCGACCGCCTCTCAACCGTCCTGCTCTGGCCGCCACCCGGACGCGATTGGAGAGGGACTTGGGCTGGGCCTGAGACGGGGCCACCTCTGATTGGCCAGGGCCAGTGACTGGCTGGACGCCCTGTCAATCACGGGGTTCTCCCGCAGCCCGGCCAATTTTAAAGCCAGGAGAAGGGAAGAGAGGGCTATAGTGACATGATTTTAACCCCTTTGGGGAATGATGGTTGAAGGATTACCTAGATTATTAATAACTGACTTATGAGTGATTTTTTTTTACCCAGTTTTCAAACCAGTGAGCGATACAGTAACTCTGAGGACCATTTTAAAAAATATTTTATTCTTTGAGAATTTCATACAATGTATTTTGATCATATTCATCCCCTTCCCCCAACTCCCTACCCACTCAACTTCATGCTCTATTTCTCTTTCTAAAAAATAAAAAACAAACTAAGCATGGAGCCCTGCCCTGGAGAGTGGTTGATACACCCAGAGTCACTGCATTGAAAAAACTGATTTTCCTTCTCCTACTAGCTATCAGTTATGAATAGCTTTTTGGCTAGGGGCAGGTCTTTTGTGCCCACTTCCCCTACTCTGTACTGGGATTTTGTATAGCTTGGGCTTCTGCAGATCTTGTTTATACTCTCACAAATCTGTGTAGGTTCATGTTGCATCTCCCTGCTGTTTGGAAAACACTGTTTCCATTCACCAGGTCTGGCTCTTACAATCTTTCTATTCCTCTTCCACGTAGATCCCTGAGCCTTGAGGTGAGAAGTATGATTTAGACATCCCATTTAGGGCTGAGATTTCCAAAGTCTCTTATTCTCTGTATGTCTGTATGTTGATTGCCATCTACTGCAAGAAGAAGCTTCTCTGGTGAGGATTGAGGGATGCCCTGATCTGCAAATTTAACAGACTCAAAATGGAAGTCGAAACTAATATGTAGCTCCGATTACTGAGCATTTACAATACAGTTGGAAAGAGTACTAAGCATTCTACCTACATGATTTCATTTACTTTATTGTCATTATTTTGTCAAGTGTGTAGTGGTACTATTAGCTCTTTAAAAGGAAGGAAATATTTCAGCTCAGGCATTCTGACTACAGTCTGCTTTTAACTACTGTGAGCATGTAGAGTATAGGAATGCTTCTTATCATTAGTATTGCCCCAAATATTAGTCAGCTGTGTAGGAGAGAGTCAGTTCTGTGTCTAGTGAGTATCACTCCTCCGTAGAGTAGTCATTAGCCCTATGCAGCTATTTCACTTTGAACTTAATTAAATTAAGTAAAATTTAAACTTCGGCTCCTCAGTTGTACTAGCTATGTTTCACATGCTCACTAGCTCAACCAGGGTAGCTGCGTTGTACTGGGCAATTTGACAGATATTTTCAATATCCCAGACAGTAATATTGAGTGTGCCTGTAAGGCCTATACTTACTTACCAGGCCAAGGTTACCTGATATAGCTGGTCCAGGAATTAAACCACGCCTGGGTTGGAGGGGCCACAGCAAGACTGAGACTGTGATAATCTTATTGAGAGCAAAAAGACTTTTTATACCTTTATCAGAAACAATATAATGGCGATTGCCAGGATCAATACTATGGTAGTTGTCAGGATACAGTGACATTTGCAAGCTACACGGGGTACACAAGATTGATGTCTAAGACCAATTGTCCTGTCAAGCTCCCATGCTTCCTTGACTTCTAAGGCAACATGAAGAGAAACACAAAGCTGACTGAATGTTTCACTGCCTGAAGGAGTCCCTTGATTTCTCGGGAAATTGAAGACATACAATGCCCAGGAGCCACAGACTCTAACCTGAAAAACCTATGACATATGCCTCTCAAGGCCAGGCCAATTCCATGGTTTCCTGTAAGTGCTGAACTAGAATACACTTAAAGAACTCTACCAATTCAGTAATAAGACAAGCCAGTGATGTGCTAGAGAAAGAGCCAGCTGTTAAGTTTTCAATAATTTTGCAAATTGGGTAAATACAGTTATTTAGAACATTAAATTATATAACCATAAAGTAAAAGAAAATATGCTGAAAAATAAATCTTTTCATTTCCTGCTTTTATTACATTTACCATTGTCTGAACATTTGTGATTGCCTATATACATGTAATACCTCATTAGTAGAATGTGATAAGATAGTATAAATATCACTGCACAGACTGTTTCCAAGGGAAACATTGATTTTGGCCATGATTTTGGAGTATTTACACCATAAAATTGGCATATATGGCAAAGGAGAACTTGATTTATTGATTTGTTGATTATCCAAACCTAATGATAGAAAAAAGGTTATTAGAGATTAAATTTTAAAATGTCTCACATCTGATATGGTGGCACACACCTGTGATCCCAGCACTTGAGAAACAGAGGCAGGAGGATATGAAGTACAAGGTTACCCTCAGCCACATCATGAGTTTGCTGCCACCCATGCCTACCACACACACAAAGTGTTATGTCTGCAAAATTTACATTGTCGATAGTTTGACCATGTCTTTGTTGTTGTAGTTATGTCTTACGTATTGATGTAAATGAAAAGAGCCATCAGTGATCACTTAAGAATTATACTTAGGTCTGGGCTCAGTGGTAGAACACCTGCCTAAAATGCATAGTATCCTGGGTTAGATCCTTAGCAATGAAGAAAATGAAAACACATAAACAAGAAAAAAATTGGACTACATTTAGAGAATCTGTTATTAAAACATATACCAACAGCCGGGTATGATAGCACATGCCTTTAGTCTCAGCACTTGGGAGGCAGAGGCAGAAGGATCCATGTGAGTTTGAGGCCAGCCTGGTCTACATAATGAGTTCCAGGAAAGCCAGGGCTACATAGTGAGACCCTGTCTCAGAAAACAAACAAACAAAATAACATATACCAACAACCAACTGCAAAGAGCCTGGTAAAAACATGGACAATAAAATTGTAATATGTAAGATATCGTCCATATAATGGTAAATTATAATTGAGGAAACTGTTTACAAATTTTTTCCAGTGGCTGTTGTACAAAATATTGACAGAAGGTGGGGCTGTTTAACATCCCTTGTGGGAGAACTTTCTAATGATTCCTTTTAACAGGCTGGGAATTGTTATAAGTAGGCACTGTGAAGGCAAAATTTTCTCTAACCTGTTCTTGTAAAAAATCTAGTAAAAAATCAGCCTTTTAAATCAATCACTATAAAAGACCATCCTTTAGGTAATAGAGAAGGCAAGGGAATTCTAGGCTGTAAGGAGCCCATGGGCTGAATTACTTTATTTATGACTCTCAAATCTGTTAACATTCTCTGTTTTCCAGATATTTTAAATTATTTGTTTTGTTTTGTTTTTTGAGACAGGGTTTCTCTGTGTCGCTTTGCGCCTTTCCTGGAACTCACTCTGTAGCCCAGGTTGGCCTCGAACTCACAGAGATCCACCTGCCTCAGCCTCCCAAGTGCTGGGATTAAAGGCGTGCGCCACCACCACCCAGCCCAGATTTCTTTTTAATGACAAATATAGGAGAATTCCTAGCACTGGTCAATTCTTCAATATGTTGAACATTTAGCTGCTCTGTACCAGCTGTTCTAATGCCTGTCATTTTTCTGATGTTAAAGGCCATTGTTTCACCTAGGTAAATGGTTTGTCAGTCAGCCACTTTAAAGGTAGTGCTGTTAGTACCCTTGTAAGATTACCAGCTATTGTGTTCTGTTTATGTACAACGTGAAGTGTCTGTGGCTGCTCTTCAGAATACCATCTAATATTTCTCTCAGTAGCATTCTCTACAGTTTGTTTTTGAGATTGGAAGAATGTTGATTTCCATTGCTGTAATAAATCACATCCTGTAAGCAGAATGTTTCTCTCTCGCTTGTTCCCAAATACCCAGCAGCTGCTTCCCAAATAGTTGACTCAGAGGCTTAATAGTACTTATAAATAAATGCTCAGCTGGCTTATTACTAACTAGCTCTTACACTTAAATTAACCCATAATTCTTATTTATGTTTAGCCACGTGGCTTGGTACCTTTTCTCAAAATGGTATTTTCATCTTGCTTCCTCTGTGCCTGACTGGCAACTCCTGACTCTGCCCTTCCTCTTCCTAGAATTCTCCTAGTCTGTTCATACCACCCATACTTCCTGCCTGGCTACTGGCCAGTCAGCATTTTATTAAACCAATTCAAGTGACAAATCTTTACAGTGTACAAGAGCATTATCTGACAGCAACACCCCCATAAATTCATTGTTATGTTTAGCCACATATGGTTTTAATTTTTGTATCTGTCCTTCTGGCCCTATGCATTTGACCCATCGGGAACTTTGTTTTACCTGAGCTAAAGTTCCAATCCCAAGAAGTTGAACATTTACCTCCTAAAGAGTCCAATCTGGATGCCAAGATTTTGGTGATATTATGGTTACATCTTCCCCTATGTCAACCAAACCTTCAGTTACAATGCTTTAAGCTTAGGTCTTTGGTCATTTATAGAAGTTGGCCAAAATACTTGTTTTATGGTCTCTCCTGAAAATTTTGTCTTACCTACTGAAGCTGTGCACCATTAGGTCCTTTAATTGCTCAGTGGAGGAGTTCCCCCCATGGTGACAGGGAATGATTGAACCAAATTTGACATGGGAGCCTATGAGAGACCCTGATTGATCTGCATTCATTAGTCCAAAGTGGGCCTTTGCCGCACCTTCTGCATATTCCAGAAGGCTGGGGCCTTCTGGTTGGATTATTTCTAGAATGAATAAATAAATAAATAAATAAATAAATAAATAAATTGAAAAAACATCATTTCTAGGAATACCTTGTCTACAAGCCTTTTTAGATGACTTTGTTTAACACAATTAAATCTGACATTTTGATTTTTCTTAAAGTTTTTGGAAATCTCCTCTCCTGTCCAATTATCATCATGAGTATGAGATTCAGTATCATTTGTGTTTCAGATCCATTCATCTGTGGATTCTGATCTCGCATTTAAAGGCCTGATTATCCTTTTGCATTGTGAATTAGCATTTTCAAAAGCCAAGGATTCAATTAATATTTGTCTGACTTCTGGATCTGTTATCATTCTATTCACAGTTGAAGTCAATCTTTGTAAAAAATCAGTGAAGGCTTGTTTTGGGCCCTGTATAATTTTAGTAATGACTCAGACCTCTTTCCAGCCTCTTCAACCCTGTCCTAAGCATTCAAAGCTGCTATATGGCATAGAGCCAAGGTATGTTCATCATATATAGACTGTCATCATATATAGCATAATTGCCTTCTCCGAGAAATTGATCTTGGGAAATTTTAATACCTCCAGTCCTACTTCATTGTTTGATGATCCTAGCCTCATCTTTCCACCAAGTCTTCAATGTAACTGAGGACCAGCTTCTAATATTGCTGTAACCAAATATTTCTAAACTTTTGGAATAATTCTGTTACTAGTTGCCCATGAGTTTAACATCTGTCTCACAAAAGGTGAATGCATACCATATAATACTAAATCTCCTCAAGTCTAACATTTTGATAGGATTCCAGTCATAGGCTCTTCCATAGCCTTGGGGATACCTGTCATTTGGTGGTTGTTCCTAGATGGTGATTGGTTAGATTAAAGTTGGTTTTCTGATAACTTGGGCTGTTCCTCTACAATTTCATTATGTAATGGTGATGTAGGATCTGCTCTAAATTCCTCTGTCTGTGTCTGAATATTTTTATTAGTAAGTTTTCCCAAAGCTTGTATCTTATCAGTCATATTTTTATTATTTTCATTCATAAGTATTTTTAAAGCTTGTATATTATCAGTAGTAACGTTTTTTAAGGCTTGTATCCTATGAATAGTAAGTTTTTCTAAGGTTTGTATCTTATCAGTCAATTTCTGAGATTTGGTACAGTTATCAAACTATTTTTTTAAGGATAAAGTATGAATTACCAAACTGATAATAATTATGACCGATACTAAGTTGATCCCAGTTAAATTGTTTATCCCTTTGTTTATCTTTTCTATTTGCATCCCATGCATGGTAGCAGCAAATAAGGTCCTAATTCCCTACATTGTGGTATGTCCAATTTTTAACATGGAGAAGATTTTAATATTGTCCTTCCCCTCTTCTCTTTATTTCTTTTTTAAAAACTTATTTATTTATATTTAATTAATTGATTGATTGATTGATTAAACGGCCTAGTTCACCGTTTAAAAATTCCTAAATGTCCTACTTGCTCTGACTCCAATGCTGGAAGGATGGTGTTGTGCAAAGGTAATCAGATGTAGTGACAACGTTCAACCAGCAGGTGGAGCAGGTACAGCACCAAGGCAGCTCAAGCTCAGCCCGCTAGGAGCCAATGCATAAGGCCGCTGGACTAGCTTCTGTTCTGGAGCTTGTGTACTCTTTGAGCAGAACTGACCTGGGAGAGTAGCAGCGGACACATGGATGAACTGTGAGGAGCCGGGATTTGTGCCTGGGAGGACAGCAACGGAAAACCCCTGAACGCAGGAAAGCATGCTAGAAGGAGCTGGGGGAAGAGCCACTGTGGTTGCCCTGATTGACATGGTGGAATCACGCTGCCTTTGCGTGGTTTAATAATGCCCCGCGTGGGCATCCGATAAAGCGATTTCTTTTACCGTTTATAATAAATAAAACTTGGGGACAAATATTAAAGAAAAAAACTGAGGTAATCGCAAATGACCAGGATTTGCGTCCCAGCTCAAAAAGACCAGGCAACCTTCCAGTCCCGCCTAATCTTCGGTATGGGGTGGGGTGGGGTGGATTACTTTCTCTTGTCTGAGTCCACCAGGTAACTCCATGATCCGTTCCAGCCAGGTGAATGTGAACCCCCGCCTCCTGAACCGAGGCCTGACCCTATTGAACATCAGACCACAGACAAAATTCCCTCAACAGGGTTTTACTTTATTTACAACGTCACGAACTGTTTCAGGTCCAGCAAAATGGCTCGGTGGGAAAAGGCACTTGCCACTGATGCTGATCATCTGAGTTTGATCCCTGTAACCCACATGGTGGGAAGGGAGAACTAACTCCCCCAATTTGTCTCTGGACCCCTACAAACACACATACCTTAGCACACAGTCACCTACACATACACATATACAAAATAAATGAATATAATTTTGAAAAGCATATTAGTTTTGTATATTTCTTATCATTTACCTGGAAGTTATAGAATACTTTTTCAAATGACTTTTTTTTTTTTTTTTTTTTTTTTTTGGTTTTTCAAGACAGAGTTTCTCTGTGTTACAGCTCTGGCTGTCCTGGAACTCATTTTGTAGACCAGGCTGGCCTTGAACTCACTGAGATCCACTTGCCTCTGCCTCCCCAGTGCCAAATGACTTTTTTTTTTTTTTACTTAATTTCTTATTTTAAAGAACTGGAAGCTTTCTATGTAGCCCAGGCTGGCCTCAAACTCCTGTCTTAGATTCTCAAGTGTTGGGATTACAGATGTCAGCCACCTTGTTGGCACCTTTGAGCATGGTGAGCATTGTTATGTGTAGCTGGAGCTGGGCATTGTATTGCTGTATAGTTCTTCACTGTATGACCATACCACAGTTTATCTGCTCTAGTGACCAGCCATCAGCTGCCTCAGGGGCTTGGTTTTTATTTTTTTTTTTTTTATACCACAGTGACCACTTCTGTAGAGATCTTTATATAATTTCCTGAACACATGTGTGAGTTCTACCAGAATACATTCCAAAGTGTAGAATAGTCATAGAGAATATACACTACTTTACTGCATAATGATTAATAGTTGCCAAAGTAGTTGTTCCAAATTATACTTCCAAGTGCAATTTATGGGATTTTTTTTTTTGCTCCGTGTCTTTGTTAACATTTTTAAAAAAAGATTTATTTATTTATTGTGTATACAGTGTTCTGCCTTCATGTATGCTTGTAGACCAGAAGATGGCGCTAGATCTCACTATGGATGGTTGTGAGCCACCACGTGGTTGCTGGGAATTGAACTCAGGACCTCTAGAAGAGTAGCCAGTGCTCTTCACCGCTGAGCCATCTCTCCAGCCCCTTTGTTAACATTTTTGTTTTGTTTTGTTTTGTTTTTGAGACAGGGTTTCTCTGTGTAGCTCTGACTGTCCTGGAACTCACTTTGTAGACCAGGCTGGCCTTGAATTTACAGAGATCCACCTGCCTCTTCCTCCCTAGTGCTGGGATTAAAGATGTGTGCCACCATGACTGACTTCTTTTGTCAATATTTAATATCTATACCAATATTAAAATTTTAAGCAATATGGACAGCTTAGAAATGGAACTTTTCTCTAAAAAATTCCACTCCATTTTACAGTATTTGTATGTGTGTTTATGGTATATATGCATATACACATCACTTTTAATAAAACATTATTTTAATAAAAATTGGATCACATTATACCACTGTTCAGCAACCTCCTTGTTTTGTCTTTTCTGTTCTATTTTCTTTGAGACGATGGGTTCTCACTTTGTAGCCCAAACCAGCCTAGAACTCATGGCAGTCCTCCTGTTTCATCCTCCAGAGTGCTGGGATTACAGGCATGAGCCAGCACATCTGTCAGCAACTTTCTTTTTCATTAATTAACCTATGTTTATAGGTTAATTCAATAGATGTCATTCTGTGTAGTCATTCACTAAGCTTATACTACCGTGTGCAGGTCACTGTTCTATTCTGATGGAATATATCCATAGCAGCCTGTCAGCAGGGAGCCTGTATTTTAGCAGAAGAAATGATTAAACATTGAACATTGTGAATAACTGAATTAGAAGTGTGGGATGTAGATCATTGGTAGAGTGCCTACCTAGAGTATGCTAGGCTCTGGCTCAATCCCTAATACTGCAAAAATATGTAAATTAACAAACTAAGCAATTAAGTAGGGTGTGGTATAGCCCTGGGGTAGAGCTTAGAATGTGTGAAGCCCAGGTTCTTTCCCCAGCATGAATAAATCAATAACTGGATGCTATACTGGAAGGTATTATGGGCTGCAGAATAAAAAAGACTTATCAAGCAAGGGTAAAGGAGATGGAGGCCTGTTGTAGAGGGATTGTCCTACTGCAGTCTGTTTTCATTCACCCATCTATCCATCACTCTCTCAAGAGAGTGACGTTATTCTGGGTGCTAGGGATGCATTGTGGACAAGATGTCTGATAGACATACAGCATATGAACAAATACTGTGAAAGAAAAGTATCTGGCTAGGGTGGGGAGAGGCTCCGCAATCTAAATTGATGATCAGGAAATGCTTTTCTGAGAAGGGGACACATGAGCATTCAGCAGAATGCTATGAGAAGGGGACACATGGGCATTCAACAGAATGCTATGACAGAAGCACTTCTGAAAACTAATTCTTTGAATCCCCTCTTTCACTCCTAGGGTCGGTGGTACAGGAGTAGTGATCCCTTATGCTTCTGACAGTGACTCTGGAAGTGTAGATCTACAGCTGAGCAACTTAGAAGACATTCAAAAAGATGTAACTAATGTTGAATTTACAGGTGAAAAGGGGAAAGGAGATTTTTTTTTTTAAGTGAGTGGGGAGAAGGATTTTGGCTGTTTTCTGTACAGAGTTGAACCCAAGATTTCATACATGCTAGGCAAATGCTCTACCACCAAGCTACACCCTAGACCTCTCTTTTAAAGTACAGCCAACAGCATGTGTTGTTCTTGCAGAGCACCCACTTCAAGTCCCAGCGTCCACGTGGTAGTTTATACCATCTGCTACTCCAGTTCCAGGGATCCAGTGCCCTCTTCTGACCTCTGTAGACACTGCATGCACATGGTGCACAGGTATACATGCAGACAAGCATGCATACACATAGAATAAAAATAAAGAAGTCCAGACAAAAGAGTGGTTGAATAATTGCTGAGTGAGCAGCCCTCAGCTAGATTTTGATGGTTAATTTGGTTCATGATGTTAAAACCTTGAAACAAGATTGGCTTACTAGTATTAGTCTAGACATACAGGAAGCTTAAACTCAATCCTGAGAGATGCTGCTGCAGACTGCAGCACACTTGAGTGCTAGGGGGATTCTGAGAAAGGAAAGGCCAGTGTGGTAGGGGTGGGGGTTGAGGGTGTCTTCATGTTGATGGTAGTATGTAAATTGGCCTGCAAAATAGTTATCCTCATGTACTCAGGAAACAGGAGTTGAGTGCAGTATGAGATGCTGAGTCTACAACAGTAACCGTAACCAACTGCAGGGTCCTCGCCATCTATGACTGGCCAGTGCAGAAAAGAGATCTTCCAAAATAGACAGTAACTAAAATAGCTGTGAGGTATAGTAAGCTCTGTGGAAGAGTTAAACAAGAGGCTGAGACAACAAGTAGGAGAGATGAGAACCTTACTTTAAATGGTGGTTGTCAGCAAACAGTTTTGGGAAGCCTCATAAGGACAACCCTTGGGAGAAGTGGGGGAAGAGTAACCTAGATAGATGGAAATGGAGCTCGAATTCAAGAGCCAGGAAAGACCTACTGTGCCTGGGCAATCTATTCACTCATTCACGTGCTCAGCAGATACCAGTGCGCCTGAACATGATCAAACTCCTGGAGATACAGCAGCAAACAGAACATGCACCAAGGACTTATAGACATACAGCTGGAATTGAGTATAATCCATGTGATGGGTGTGCGGGTCAGAGTATTTGATATCACAAAGTTTATTACTGGCCAGGAGGCTTTTGGGAGCTGAGACCTGAAAAGAGTAGGAATCAGCAAGGCAGAGAGAGGTAACTATGGGAAGGAAGGGGAAATGTAGGCAGAGTAAACAACCTGTGCCAAGACCAGAGGCAAATGAGGATGTGGCTTTAATTAAATTGTGATTAGTAGATGACCAGAGGTGGAAGAGGTTCCCAGCTGTGGCACTCAGGAGCCCAAAGAGAATACAAAAGTAGGGTTGCAGTCCTCAGAGGGTCCATTCAGTCTTGTCAATTGAACTTTCTGTCTTTTCTGACTCCTGACAGGAGGGCAACGCTTGGTGCTCTCCGACCAACTCTTTGAACTGCGTTTTTAAACTATTTATGGTTGAGTCTAGACCCCTAGGACTTTCAGTTATTTGTGAAATGCTGAGTCTTTGTTCTATGAGGCCATCTATTTTATCATTAAACTTGTTCTCTGACAAGATCAGGTTTAGATAGCTTAGGACAAACTTCTGTACCTCCTCATCAGTGTATGAGAGAGAGAGAGAGAGAGAGAGAGAGAGAGAGAGAGAGAGAGAGAGAGAGAGAGAGAGAGAGAGCAGCTTCTCTTGATTCTTGGGTAGTGGGTTTTTTTTTTTTTTTTTGGTACAGTTGTTGGAAAAGTCTAGGATTTCAGCTCCCGACTGACACATACCAGAAGCAGCCACTGCCCCTGCCCCTTTCAAGTTGAAAGTTGAAAGTAAGCTTTTAATGTTAGTTTCACTCATTTGCTACTCTGAATTAAGAAGGAAAGATTTTTAGAAATTATCTTCCTGACAAAATCTGTGGGATGGTTGTTACCTAAAAACATACTGGTCACAAAACTTCAACCATTTATCACATTCCGACTGTTGGAGAAGGTTCTAGGAGCACGATCAATAGTCAGCAGAGGCCTCCAGACTGGAGATTTTAAAGGTTATCCTCTTCACCATTTGTTACCGCCCAGGCCTAAAGGGCCTTGTGGCTGGAAGGCTCTAAGAACACTGAGAAGAAGGGGAAAGTTGGAGGGATGAGGTCTCGGTCAAACAGGCAGAAGAAGCTGTGTGCCCTAAACCGGTGCTTTACAACAATGACCATCGTCACTTTACGCCACAGAGGTGTCACCTGTATCTTTCTTTTGGTATTAGATTCGGACATCTCTGACATCCCTGAACTCACTCAGGAGTCCCTTCCAGATAACCTCAGACCCCTCAATCTCCAGCCACCCCTCAATGAGGCCAGTGTTGAGAGGCTGGTCCAGTCTGTACAGGAGGTTTTACGTGGTGAGCTAAAGGTAGGCATGGCAGTCTTCATGAGCAATCCAATTTATTCCTTCTAATAAAAAATATTCTCAGCCGGTCGGTGGTGGTGCACGCCTTTAATCCCAGCACTTGGGAGGCAGAGGCAGGTGGATCTTTGTGAGTTCGAGGCCAGCCTGGTCTACAGAGCGAGATCCGGGAAAGGCGTAAAGCTACACATAGAAACCCTGTCTCAAAAAACAAAACAAAAAAAAAACTCAACAGAACTCATCATTATATACCTGAATATTTTATTGATTATAAAATATATTTATCCTTGTAATTTTTATATTTATAAATTATTAATTTTATATATTATTTATATTTATAATAAATAAATATTAAAGCTTTAATAAAAGTCAAAGGTTAATCTTCTCTTACCTCACTCTCTTCACATAACCACTGTTAGCATTTTCTGTCCCTGCAAATGAATATAATTACAGGAAAAACAGCCCACACATGTTTTAGGTGAGTGACTATATATCTGTACTGTCCTGTGTACTGGGTATGTGGTGTTCCATTGTTGAAATGAACCAGTCATACATCCTGTGGCACCTCTGAGGAAGTTAGTTACCTTTGAGCTCAGATCTGAGGGATAAAAGGAAAAAGGAAAAGTTAGAATTGGGGAAATGGAGTACTGTAGAAGTAGTAAAACAAAACAAAACAAAACAAAAACACATTTAAACCATGGTGATAAAACAGGGGACAGAAATATAAGGTAGATAAAGACATCGCCAGGGGCAGACAGTGCTTGACCTTGAAAACTGGAGTAAGACTACCAGGATCTCTGTGTACTCCTGTCTGTCCTGTAATTCCAGCTCTTGGGGCAAGTGGAGGCCATAAAATCAGTCCTTGCTCTCCAGGGAATGTGTATGAGTTTACACCATCTGTAACCAGGGGAAAAACTGGAAATGTTCCTGTAGACTGTATTCTCCTCTTTATGCTTTATTTCAAAGTTTCTATAATAAGTAGGTATTGCTTCTCTGGTCAGAAAAACAGAACGTCAATATGAGAAGGTTTTATTCAAATCAGAACTTGCATTTTTAAAGGAAGCCTTAAGAATTTGAAGTGGTGACTCTTTGATGGCATCCGAAGAACTAACTAGAAGTAGCAGAATCAGGGTCACCTTTGGGAATCTTAATCTGGCAGCATGATGGAGGGTAGGTGGACAGTGTGGTGAAGCCTGAAGGTGGGGAGAACCCAGAGCACTTAGTGCTGCCTCGGAGGGCATGATGTGGTCCCAGCCAAGGCAGTGGATAAGGCAGCTCATTGGGTTTCTGTACTCTGCACTACTTGTAGTTAGAGACTGGTCCTGGATTAAGTAAGATGCCATGTGTTTAAAAACATTCCAAGGAACTTTGCAAAAGCATTGTACATTTATCAAATGAGATGATGTGTAATTGTATTTTTTATCTTTTCCCCACAAATTCAGGGTGAACCTGAAAAGTTGAAGTTCCTAAGATCTTTGTCTTCTTTGAGCCAAACCTTAGCTTATGACGAAAGCACAGAGTCCTTTATCCACCGTCACATGGCAGAGATAGTACATGTCCTAAGTGTAAGTACTGTGGGTTTGGCAGAGGTCATTGTGGTGCTGGAACTCCTGACTTGGCCCATGGAGTTTCACCCATGCTATCAGTTCATTTCATTAGCAGTGTCTGTTCAACAAGGAAAACCACTCTGAGACACCTCTCAAATGTAATCACCTTGGAAATCATTTAAAAAATAAATGAAAGAGGGAGAGAGAGCGAGAGTGAGCGAGCGATCGAGAGAGAGAGAGAGAGAGAGAGAGAGAGAGAGAGAGAGAGAGAGAGAGAGAGAGAGGAGTTGCACTTAAGTTTTTTAGCAATTGGAATATTTAGGCAGTAGTTTGAGGCAAAGTGTCAAGTGCTTGGGTTCAAGTGTCAGCTCTGCCTCTATAGCTGTGTGACTTCAGAAAGTATTTAACTTATGAATGCCTCAGTTTCTTCATTGACAAAATAAGAATAGCTGTATTTACTTCACAGACTTATTGTAAACATTTAATTAAAAATAAATGTAAGTAGCCAGGTGTAGTGGTGCACACCTTTAATCCCTGCATTTGAGAGGCAGAGGTTGGTGATCTCTGTGAGTTCAAGACTAGCCTGGTCTACAGAGCAAGTTCCAGGACAGCCATGGCTACACAGAGAAACCCTGTCTTGAAAAACAAAAAACAAAACAAACAACCGCCCACAAAGTAAGTTATGTAACAGTCTCTGATATATCAGACACATTTGAGAAACATGATAGTGTTATTTTCACTATTGCATTTTTTTCCTTTGTCTTACTCCAGCTATATCCTGCCAAAGTTCATCCATTCATAAAATATCTTATTAAATACCTACCGGTTCTAGCCATTGACACTGAGTCCACAAAGGCAAATAAGACCTAATCCCTGCTCCTTAGCCTAGCAAGCTATAGTCAGTTGTGGGACTCTGACAAAAGTTTAAATGAGTATATGGGGGATAGAGGAATGGATGGTCCATGTCAAAGAATCCAGGAAAACTCTGCAGAGGACTGATGCATTTACTGACACATCTTACTTCCTGGCGCTATAGTCTCCTGTCTGTGACAGGTTCCCTACATTTTCTCCAAACCTCTGAACTTCTGATTCTGACCTCGCTTATATAGTCCCAGAATATGAGCGATTCCCGTCAAGCCTCAGATCTGTAGGGCTTGTTAAGCTGGTGGTTAACTTCTAAGAATGAAGGCCAACAGCTAAGAGTGTTGCCAGGAGACAGTTACAGGGTCTGCTAGCAACTTTAACCCTTTTCCTCTAAGAGTTTATAGTCCCTCAGAAACGACCATGCTTTGAAAAGCAAGTAGATTGAGAACTTTTCCAAATAATGCATCAAGAGAACAGATTGAGAGAATGCAGATTTATGAAGCACTGCAGCTTTCTAGTTGGCTATGGGAAGCCATAGGACCGAGACAACATGAATTACTTTCCAAGTTCGGCTTGTACCAGGATTTACAGCAGTTGATTGCCATGCATTTCAACCAGCCAACCTGGAAAATCCACAAATGCAAATCTCAGACAGCAGAAGCCTGTTCTCTGCAATTGGATTCAGCCTGTAGTAACAGGCCCAAGCCTGCTATCTATCAAAATATGGGCTGAGAAGAGCTCTGTCTACAAAAGTTAAGGGTAGCTAGTATCCAGGAGAGAATTGCATGGGTCATTGAATCTACTTTGTCACCACAGCCATGTGTACAAGGGTTGGAAAAGCATTCTTCCGACACCAAGAGGACAGGTGCACAGCAGAAGCAGCAGCTCTGCGACAACTCCTGAGGAGGAAATGGTTGGAGCTGTTGCAGAGAAAGAACCTGAAGGCATCAGTTAACCTTTCCACCCACCTTAATGCATGGCTGTATAACTCAGGGTTTCCATTGCTGTGATAAAACACTATAACCAAAAGCAACTTGGGGAGGAAAGGGTTTATTTCACTTATACCTCCAGATAACTTGCAGCAACAGTTATTGCTGGGGTAACCAGTGAGTACTTAGTTAAGAACCATTAGGTAAAGGATAGATAAACATGTCTCCTGGAGGCCATAACTGGGGGTCCACAGGGCTGGGGACACAAGTTATTATAGTTATGGGAATTGTCACAGATCAACCAAAATAGAGGAGCTTTATAAACTGGCTTGGCTCTGGCGGAGTTCCCCCATCACTCTGCAGGGTTTCCAGCACAGCTCTCCTGCCAATTGGAAAGTTGTTCCTTTTTCAGGACAAACCATCAGGATATTAGCTATTTTTCTGTTTCCTTTCTGTGGCTGTGGTAAATAACCTGATCAAAAGCAACGTGGGGAAGAAAGGGTTTGTTTGGCTTCAATCCCAGGCTATAGTTCATCATGGAAGGGAGTCAGGGCAGGAACTCAAGCCATCAGTCATATCACATCCTCAGTCAAGAAAAGAGAATGAGCCGGGCAGTGGCAGTGCATGCCTTTAATCCCAGCAGAGGCAGAGGCAAGCAGATCTCTGTGAGTTTGAGGCCAGCCTGGTCTACAGAGTGAATTCCAGGAAAGCCAGGACTACACAGAAACCCTGTCCCAAAAAACCAAAAAAACAGCTGGGTGGTGGTGGCGCACGCCTTTAATCCCAGCACTCAGGAGGCAGAGCCAGGCGGATCTCTGTGAGTTCGAGGCCAGCCTGGACTACCAAGTGAGTTCCAGGAAAGGTGCAAAGCTACACAGAAAAACCCTGTCTCAAAAAACGGAAAAAAAAACCAACAACCAAAAACCAGAAAGAAATGAAGGAAGAAAATAGAGGATGGATGGATGTACCATGCTGCCTGATTGTTTGCTTCTTTTTTTTTCTTTTTTTTTTTTTTTTTTGGTTTTTCGAGACAGGGTTTCTCTGTGTAGCTTTGCGCCTTTCCTGGATCTTGCGCTGTAGACCAGGCTGGCCTCGAACTCACAGAGATCCGCCTGGCTCTGCCTCCCGAGTGCTGGGATTAAAGGCATGTGCCACCACCGCCCGGCGATTGTTTGCTTCTTACTAGCCCTCTTCACTCTTACACAGCCCAGGACTCCCGGCTTGAGGACTGATACTGCCCGTGGAGTTAATTAATAGTCCAGACAATCCCTCACAGACAGGCCCAAAGGCCAGGCTGATTGGAACAATCCCTGCATTGAGATCCCTTCTCAGATGTTCTAGGCTGTGTCAAGTTGACAGGTAAAACCAACCAGCATGAGCCTGACCCTGGAGATCCTGGTTCAGTGAAGGAGATAGAATACCTAAACTAGAAATGATCACTGGTAACGATAACAGTGAAAAACGGACACAATTATCAAGGGCTATCAGGAATTATGAATTAGCTTACTTACTACAACCCAGGACATAAGTAGTACTGTTGTACCATTTTACAGGCAAGGAAACTGAGGCCCAGGGAGGCTCACTAGCATGAGTCAGTTTTGTAAGTTGGTACATTTTCAGATGGCTGAAGTTCTTTTCCTCTCACTGCAGGTGCTGGTACAGGAGGAGCCTCTGTACTCTCTGTCCAGCCTGGTGCGTCAGGAGCTCTTTGTCACCATCACTGACCTCAGGTGATAGCCACATGCACCTTACACATGCGTCCTGGTTTCTCATTCAGGGTCATACACTGCTAGAGCTGATTAAAATGCCCCATATTTAGGGCTGGTGAGATGGCTCAGTGAGTAAAGGCACTTGTCACCAAGGATGATGACCTGATGTTGGTCCTTGGACCCACATAGTAGAAGGAGAGAGCCAGCTTCTGCAAGTTGTTCTCTGACTTCCACGCAGGCACTGGAGCAAGGACCCTGCCCTGACGTCTCCAACACTAAATAAATACGTGCAGTTTTTAAATGCCCTATATATTCACTTTTGAAAACTACTTAAATGGATGTCTTCGGATTTCTATTGCTGTGAAGAGACACCATGACCATGGCAACTCTTATAAAGGAAAACATTATTGGGTGGCTCCCTTACAGTTCAGAAGTTTAGTCCATTATCATCATGATGGGAAGCAAGGCAGCACACTGGCAGACATGGTGCTGGAGATGGAGCTGAGAGTTCTTACATCTCGATCCACAGGCAACAGGAAGTGAACTGAGACACTGGGTATCTTGAACATAGATACCTCAAAGCCTGCCCCCACAGTGACACACTTCCTCCAACAAGGTCACACCTACTCCAACAAGGCCATACCTCCTAAAAGTGCCACTCCTTATGAGCTTATGGGAGCCAATTATATTCAAACTACCAAAATGGGGGAAAGCCAATCCTTATTCCTTTGTGAGAACTTTAATATTGTGTGTGATGGCTAATCTTGGTTGTTGTGGTGGTTTGAAAGAAAATGGCCTCTAAAGGGAGTGGCACTATTAGGAGGTGTGGTCTTGTTGGAGGAAGTGTGTCTCTGTGGGGGCAGGCTGTGAGGTCTCTTTTGCTCAAGCTCCCCTAGGTGTGACTTTCAGTTGACTTCCTGTTGCCTGCAAGATGTAGCACTCTCAGCTCCAGCACCACATCTGCTTGCACACTGCCATGCTACCCTTCATGATGATAATGGACTGAACTTCTGATTAAATGTTTCCTTTATAAGAGTTGCTGTGGTCATGTTGTCTCTTTACAGCCATAGAAACCTTAACCAAGACAGTTGTCACCCTGACACATCTGGGAAGAAGGAACCTCAGTTCCATCAGGTTGGCCTACAGCTCTGTCTGTGAGGCGTTCTCTTAATTGTAATTGATGTAGGAGGGCCCAGGCCACTGTAAGAGGTGCCATTGTTGGGTAGTTGAGAAAAGTAGCAGACTGACCGGGTGCAAGCCAGTAAGCAGCGTTCCTCCCTGGTGTCTGCCTCAGTTCCTGACTGTAGGTTCCTGCCTTGAATCCCTTGATGATGGGCTGTAACCTGTGAGCTGAAATAACCCCAAGTTATTTTTCCCCAAGTTGCTTTTGGTCAGTGTTTTGTCACAGCAATTGAAAGCAAACTAGAATGTCATGAATGCTGCCATCCGCATCTCAGAGACCTTAGCAGAATCTCTTTGGAGTTTAGTTCTATCCAAAGTATATTCAATGGAAAGTGATTTGTGATTTTTTTTTTTTTTTTCGAGACAGGGTTTCTCTGTGTAGCTTTACGCCTCTCCTGGAACTCACTTGGTAGCCCAGGCTGGCCTCAAACTCACAGAGATCTGCCTGGCTCTGCCTCCTGAGTTCTGGGATTAAAGGCGTGCGCCGCTACTGCCTGGCTCCCCTTCAGTATTTTAGGAGCTGAGGTATCAGTTCAGATTCTTCCAGAACTGTCTTTCCCTAGTTACCAAGATGTGCACCTGTTGTTCGGCTCTGAGGACCGAGAAGACTTGCTTGGTCTTATCACCCGAAGTATGATCTCTCTGCCTGCCGTAAACACCTGTACCCAGCTGCCAAGCACAGTGCCAAAGCAGACCAGCCACCCAGAGGTAACTCACTTTTTGCCTTAAGATGCCCTCTCTTCCCCAGGTCAGCTGCTCTTCACCTTTTGAGAGCAATTGATGGTTTTAAACCAACTAGAAGCCAGTGATGTCGAGACTGATGAACATCATCCAATACTGGCTTTTTCTCTCTTTTCTTTCTGTGTATGTGCTCCTTCCTTTTCCCTCTGCTCCTCCTTTCTCTCCTTTGGATTTAAAATAAAGCAGAAGCTGGGCATAGTGGCTCTTGTGAGAAAGATGCAGATAGATCTCTGTGAGTTCAAGGCCAGTCTTGCTGGTCTACATAGCAAGTGCCAGGCCAGCCAGGGCTACAAAGTAAGACCTTGTCTCAAACAAAACAACAAAATAATAATAATAATAATAATAATAATAATAATAATAATAATAATAAATTAAGTGACAGTTTTCATTCATATACTTTGCAGACTTTCCATTTCCTTTTATTTTTGAGACAGGATCTCTCTATATAGACAGGCTGGTCTTGAACTCACAATCCTCCTGAGTGTTGGGATTATAAGTTTGATGTGCCATCACAACCACACCCAATTTTTACTTTTTTAAAACTTAGAATTTAATTTTTTATTTTTAAATTTTTTATGCATCTATTATTATGTGTGGAACATCTCCTGATCCCCCCACTCTCCTTTTCCACACTCCTACCTCTTCCCATTTTACTGACCTTCTTTGAAGGGCCACCATGTGTTAAACACTGTGACAGAAAGTAGAGATGAGTAGCATGCAGCCTCACCCTGACAGCCTGCCTTTTAATGTCAAGACAGACCACTGAGAAGTAAGTATGACTTCTGGGGAAGAGTACAAATGCTAAGAGCAGAGTCAAAGCAATAGAGAAGGAGGAGAAGTGCTGGGCTTCAGGGCGCAGGGCCTTTCTATGTAAGTAGTCTTTTGTTGGTGGAAGGAAAGTGGAGGAGAGGAGCTCCAGGCCAAGGAAAGCATCAGTTTCCTCTGTGGCTGCTGAGGAGGCTGGTAAGGGAGTTATGGAAGGTGACTGGTTCAGATGGCTCCCTGTTTAGAATACTAGTCACAAGTCAGCTTTGAAAGTATTTTGATGACCTCTGTGTAGTTCCCCAGATTTAGTCCATTATCCCAATCCCAGGAATTTTAAGATACTCAATAGAAATGTTTTATTTCTGTTTGCCTCATACTGCCTACAGGTGCTTTTACTCTGGGTCAGGTTTTTATAAAGCCTCAAAGTGATGAACAGCATCGGATGAGTGTGGTGCTTGGGGAACTTTGCAGGGAGGGAGCTTTGCTGATTCTTCACCTTTTTAGTGTCTCTACAGACAGACGTTCCAGGCCTTCTCTGTGATGCTGCAGAGTCTAGTGGTTAAAGACCCACATTTGGAAAATTTTGACAGCATTTTTAAGGTAATGAATGTCAGGTGTGATGGTTTGAAAGAAAATGGCCCCCAAAGGGAGTAATACTACTAGAAGGTGTGGCTTTGTTTGAGTATTTGTGGCCTTGTTAGAGGAAGTGTCACTGGAGGCAGGGCTTTGAGGTCTCATATATGCTCAAGTCACACCCAGTGTCTCAGTTCACTCCTGTTGCCTGCAAGACATAGAACTCTCAGCTTCTTCTCCAGCACCATGTCTGCCTGCACACTGCCATGTCCCACCATGATGACAATGAACTAAACCTCTGAAACTCTAAGCCAGCCTGTTGTTGTTTGTTTTCTTTTACTCTTGGCTCTTTGGGGTCCTGCCACCCAGCTTCTAAATAAATCACACATGGAGTCTTATTCTTTCTTATGAATGCCTGGCCTTAGCTTGGCTTGTTTCTTGTCAGCTTTTCTTAAATTACCCCATCTACCTTTTGCCCCTGGGATTTTACCTTTCTCTATTTCTGTATATCTTTTCTTTTCTTTTTATTCCATTTCTGGGTGTGTAGCTGGGTGGCTGGCTCCTTTTCTCATTCCTTGATCTTTTCTTCCCAGATTTCTTCTTCTATTTATTCCCCTGCATGCCAGCACCACCTGTCCTTTCTCCTGCCTTGCTATTGGCCATTTAGCTCTTTATTAGACCAATCAGGTGTTTTAGACAGTCAAAGTAACACAGCTTCACAGAGTTAAATAAATGCAACATAAAGAATGCAACACATCTTTGCATCATTAAACAAGTGTCCCACAACATAAACAAGTGTAACACATCTTAAAATAATATTCTACAACATCACTCAATGAAATGTTTTCCTTTATAAGAGTTACTGTGGTCATGGTGTCTCTTCACAGCAATAGAAACCCTAAGACACCAAGGGACAAAGGTAGTTTCTATGTATTGCTAAATGTGGAAGAAAAAATATGGAAGAGTTAAGTTATATAAGAACACTGTAGCTGAAACTACTGTCCTTTTTTTTTACATTTTATTTGTGTGTATGTGTGTGTGCACATACATACTTGTGCCATGGCACACATGTGGAGATCAGAGGACAACTTGCAGGAGTCAGTTCTCTCTTTCCACCACCCTGGTTCCATAGCTTGGATTAGTACGCTCAGGCTTAGCAGCAAATACCTTTAGTCACTGAGCCATCTCAGCATTACCAAAGTTATCAGTTTTGAAGCAGAGGCTTGGATTTTTATTCTGACTGCCATTCATTGGTCACAGTCCTCTGCCACAGAGTTTGATTTTCTCACTGTCCACAAGGATAACAATTACTCTGAAGATTGAATAAATAGCCTCTAATAAATGACTTAAATCATTATTACAGTTTTCTTTACTGTTCCTTTGTAGCATAGAAGGGTTTGGTGAATGACCCAGAACCAGAGTCAATCTCCTAAGTTAGTAAATTGGCAGCTTCCTACCTTGTAGGACTCATGGAAAATGACTGCATGCCTCCACCTGTAACCAGGCCAGCATATACTGTCCATCAGTAGGGATCTATTCATCATATTCATTCACTGAGATTCAAATATTTTGCTCTTGCTTTCTTTTAAGGTGCAACCACACCAAGAAGAGAGGATCTTTTAAGTGGTTAGTAACCTTGTGCACCTGAACACAGATTGCATTCATTGTTGCCATACCTGACATTGGCATTATTTCTTATTCCTTTTCTGTTGGTATATCAACATGACAGTCTGGGGTCTCCCCTTGTCTGGCTGTACTTTGCACTTTCCTATCCTGGCAACTAATTCAGCCATTTCTTCTGTGGAAAGTTGCTTCTTTTGAGCTCCAGCTTTTGGTCTTCGGCCTTCCCTGTCTGCTCCAGTAGATGTTCTTTCTCCATCTTTAGTTCTTTTTTTTTAAAGATTTATTTATTTTTATTTTATGTGCATTGGGGTTTTGCCTGCACATCTGTGAAGGTGCCAAATCCCCTGGAATTGGAGCTGCCATGTGGGTGCTGGGAATTGAAACTAGGTCCTCTGAAAAATTAGCCAGTGCTCTTAACCTCAGAGCCATCTGTAGATGTAACCATCGTATTAAATAAGAAACACAGAGCCAATGCAAAGATGAAAGCCCAAGAGGTCAGAGCAATAGCTTAGAGCTAAAAACCTTACCCTTCACTTCCGCTGCTGTCCTCCTCAGCAAGACACCTACTTCCTGTCTGTTTGTCTTTTTTTAGACTTTCTATTCTGCCTTCTCATTGGTTGTAAACCCAACCACATGACCTCCTTGTCGCTGCCTGTCTGTACAGACCTCCAGGTCTTCCATGGTTGGTATTGAGATTAAAGGCGTGTGTCTCCATGCTGACTGTATCCTTGAACATACAGAGATCTGCCTAGCTCTGCCTCCCAAGAGCTGGGATTAAAGGCGTGCACCAACACTGCCTAGTTTCTGCTATTGCTTGCTATTAGCTCTGACCCCCAGGCAACTTTATTTATTAGCATACAAATAAAATCACATTGCAGTACAATTAAGATATCACCATAGCCATCTCTCCAGCCCCCACCCCCATCTTTAGTTCTTTAAGAGCATATCATTAACTATTTCTTTCCAATGAAGATTTGAAAGGACTGAAAACAGCTAAGAGAATAGAGTAAAGTATTGCAATGAAAGAATATAAATCTAGAAATCAAGCTTTGAAGGAGCCAGGGTTTTGTGTCTTGCTTGTCAACCCATCACTTCCAACGTAAACTGCTTGATCATTAAGCATACTTTCTTGAACTACCAGCCCCCAAATGATGACACAGAGACTTATTAATTATGAATACTTGGCCTTAGCTTAGGCTTGTTTCTAGCTACCTTTTTTTAAAAAACTTAACCCATTTCTATTAGTATATGTGTTTCCTCAAGGCTCATTTACCTCATCTATATATTGTCGATCTTACCTTCCTTCTTCCTCCACCCCTGGCTGGCTGGCTTCCCTTTTCTCTCTCCCTGACAGCTCTGCCTATCCCTCCTCTGCCTAGCCATTGGCCATTCAGCTTTTTATTAGACCAATCAGGTGCTTTAGGACAGGCAAGATAAAACAGCAACACATCTTTACATAGTTAAACAAATGCAACACGTAATTACATAATTATACAAATAATTCTGCAACATAAACTAATTCAACACATCTTTAAATTGCTAGACAAATATTCTATTCCACAACACATTAGGAGTGTTTTTTAGATACTGAAGTAATGTAGAGTTTCTCACTTTACATGTTCTTTCTAATATAGTACAAGTTTTACTTCATATATATACCTGACAGACCATTTGATCTTCCTCATTTTTTATAGCAAATGGACCCCTGGTTACAGTCAAACAAAGACCATGAGCGAGAACGAGCTACAGCCATCATGGCCCAAGTCCTCAAGTGTTTATCCTGTTATCTCCACCTGAAGGTGAGTAACCTTGGGTGGCTGAGGAAGAAGCATGCAAGCCATCCTTCATTGTGTTCTCAGCATGGGCCATGATGCTGGTGCTGATATAGTTTCCCAGCACTCAGCATTATTTTTATGTCTGTCCCAATCCTAAAATGTGCTCAGTTTGAGGCTATATACTGTTTGTTAATCTTTGTATCTCTGTTATTAAGCATGACAGTTAAAACACAATGCAGTAAATGTTTCTGAATAGATGAATAAATAAATACAATCTGAAAATGTGTAAAGGGCCCACACCAACCTGAGCTCTGTAGTTTGTCTTTGAAGAAATAAAGTCAAGCTAGGTGTGGTAGTGCATGCATTTAGTCCCAGTGCATGCATTTAGTCCCAATAGTTGGGAGGCAGAAGCAGATGGATCTCTGGGAGTTTGAGGCCAGTCTTGTCTACATATCAAATTCTAAGACAGCCAGGGATACATCTAAAAAGATCTTGTCAAAAAAGGAACAAACTAAAGCAAGAAAAGAAATGAAATGAAGTCCACCGGGTCAGTTTAGACTAATCAATGCAAATATCTCATAGGCTCTCTGAGAGAATTGTACTATTGTTGCCTGGGTGGAGGCAGGAGAGGGAATCTAAAAGACAGAGGGACCAGACAGAGACCTGTACCTAGTGTTTCCACCTTGTTGTCACCGTCAGAGAAAGAATTCAGAGACAAAGTAAGGAACTGGGAAGAAGTTTTATCATCGATTGAGTAAAAGTATGTACTGAAGGGTGAATGGAGATGTTCCCAGAGTCAGTCATACCCACTAGTGTTTGGGACTGCATTTTTCATGGGTAAACATAATGATTGAGAAGATTGTACATGGGCTAGGTCAGAGAGGAATTCCTAAAATAAGGTCTGCTTCTCTTTTCTGTGCTTACATGGAGTTTCCTGATGTGTCTCAGAGATAGGAAAGGCCCAAACTGCAACGCTAATAATATGGAAGTCATTAGAATGAAGCAAAAGACCATCAGTCTTGGCTGGCCATGTTGTCCCCAGCTGCTTGTGCGTGGTCTTGGCTTGACTGTTGGAGCAGTCATATGATATCCTGCTGTAGTACTACTCTGCAGGTGCCTCACACTCTAGCCACTGTGCTACCACCACCATGGTATGGTTAAGGGGAAGGTTTTTATTATAGATATGAGCGAGAGAACAGCCAGGGTTATCCGGAAGAGTACAGAGCAGAGAGAGAAAGGCGTAGACATGGCCAGCAGACTGGGCCTGGCCAGGGCTATCTGCAAGAGAGGAAAGAATAGCAGGGGATAAGGAACAGAAAAAATAGTGAGAAAAATCAGGAGTGGAGCATAGAGAAGACATAGCAAGAATAGCAGGGTGATAAGGAGAATGAGTAGCTGAGGGGAGGGCTTGCTCCTTGTGGCTTGTTCAGCCTGCTCTTGAATAGAACCCATGACTACCAGGACCACCAGCCTAGGGGTGGCTCCTACCCACATTGGGCTGAGTCACTATGAAAATGCCCTACAGTCAGATTTTTTTTTAAATAATTTTATTTTGTATACATTGGTGTTTTGCCTGCATGTATGTCTGTGTGAGGTGTTGGATCCTGGAGTTGCAGACAGTTGTGAACTGCTTTGTGAGTGACTGGGAATTGAACCTGGGTCTTCTGTAAAAGCAATCAGTGCTCTTAACCACTGAGCCATCTCTCCAGCCCCTACAGCCAGATCATATGGAGGTATTTTATCAATTGATATTCTCTCCTTTCAGATAATTCTAGCTTGTGTCAAGTTGACATAAAACTAGCCAGCATAAGCTAGACCTTTGAAATGTGTCCAACAGGTACTTGTGATACTGAAGGAGCCTGGAGGCCAGCATAAGCTTTGATGTGCTGATAAGCATCACAGGTAGCTTCTGTGATGCTTATCAGCACATCCCTTCTGCCAGAGGAAAGGGAAATGACTCCTTTTGGTAAAGGGTGTCAGGTTCCAAAGAAACAGATGGCTGCTGTGGTGCCTGTTAGCACACCAAAGTGTCTGCTTGGCCTCCAGGCTCACTCAGTGCCTCTGGTTCCTCTCAGCACTTCTCACCCGCCCCTACCCTAAACCTCTCCAGCCCCAGGGCCTTCACCCCCTTACCCAAGCTTCTCATCCCTGTGTAACCCTGTCATTTTGGCCATTCATTCTCTTGGTCCCCTTCCCCTCTCTCCTCTTCCTCTCCCCCACCCCCCACACTAAGTTTCATCCGACTCTTCCAGATGCTTCTGGCTGTTTTCTTCTTCGTATCCGCAATAAAATTCTCCTCAACTACCTTGGAGCAGTCATGTCCTCATTTCATTCAGAGGGGAACCGGCTTCACAAGTCCCTGAGAAATGGTGACTTTATCTAACTGCCAGAACTCCTCCTGTAGTCCAGGTTGAGCCTGTTTCTGGGTATTTGGACTGCCTTTTGAGTCTGGGGAACTGGGGTTTCCCCAGAAACTGACACAGTTTGCTTCCTTTCCCCTGGGCCTGTTGCTTCTCACCACGGATCCCATTTCCAAATCCTCTTATTTCTCTTTTAGTCTTCCACTTGTTAGTTGTTGTCAGTCCTCTGCCGTAGCTTCTAAAAACAATCCCCCCAAACTGTGATCATCTCTCCTGGGTCTGTTCCTTTTTCCTTCTGTAAATCAGTGTCTTTCTCCGAGTAGGTCTTGTAGCCGCTGGGCCTTCTCCACTCTCCATCGTCTCTGGTCAGGAGTAAATGTCCATCTACTCCCTCAATAGAACCCCAGTGTCAGAACACAGTGAGCCAAGCTAGCTCACTTACAGAGCAACCCTGTCGAAACAGCTGCCACCAAGTGTCTCACCCCAGCATGAAAGATGACCCCCACAGCTGCACAGATGCAGTCCCCCCTTCTGCTCTCCATACTCTAGTAACCTCTGAAGCCAGTAACTCCTGTAGCAAGTAACTTCTGGTCATCCCTGACTGCATTGTGATTCTGACAGCAACAGTATGGCATTCCTCTTATTCTTCAACCTCTATTCACTGTGGATTAAAGGAATGTTTTAAACGATCACTCCATCCCCCTCCTGCCTCCCCCCCGTGTGTGTGTGTGTGTGTGTGTGTGTGTGTGTGTGTGTGTGTGTGTGTGGCCCTGGGATCTTCTTTAGCATTTTCTCTCCTTGAGAGGATTATGAGTATGGGGTACTTAGCCTGGTACCACTGGGTCTGTGAACATCTAGAAGTTGTATGCAGAAGTTGGGTTGTGGCTCTACTGTGTTTTTCATTTTTTTTTTTAACTTTAGAATTCTTACTTCAATTTATAATTTATTTTAAACTACTTTATTTTTTTATTGCAAAAAGCCCCCACATACCTAAATTAACCAAACCCAAAGACTATGTAATACAAACTCTCTGTGGAAGGTCTGTTATCAATCTTAGAGCAAAAGGCCCTGCTCTGGGAGTCCCTGTAGATTAGTATTCTATACCTACCCCTTGTGCCAACCAAAAGGAAGAGTGAAATACAACGGAGACGTAATCAGTGCAGCCATTGCTGAAAAGAACAGATTCAGTGACCCCCAAATAGGTTCTTAAGGGGTAATAGGAACTTGAAAATTCTATAGAAAGAGGAATCTAAAGGAGGGGTGAGTACACAGAGCAGGTGATCTTGTTCAGGCCACTGTCTGGGCTGTGGCTCTGCAGGGGGTTCTGGAGAAACAGCAGTCACTCCTGCTCCAGGATAACTGCTGCCCAGGAGGAGGAGGAGGAGGAGGAGGAGGAGGAAGAGGAGGAGGAGCGGCCACCTGTCCTGCAGAGCTCACTGTGGATGGGCTTAGTTCTAGTGCCTTGTCATAAAGATGTTTATCACTCAGTCATGATCCCTGAGGCCAAGGTCCTTGCAGAAGAGTGACTGGGGAAAAGGCAAAGAAGCAAAACCAGAGCCAGAGAGGAACAGAGTGGAGTTAGGCTATGACTCACATCCTTCTTCAGGCCCATAGCTTTTCTTACATCGAAGTATAATTTATAGTCAATAAAGGCCAGCCAACCCTAGTGTGCGGTCCAGTGACTTGCAGCACATATGTATTCTCTGGGTGCCTAACATTTTTGATACGATTTTGTTTATATAGTGTGTTTTCTGGTTTGGTGTGTTTGTGGGATTTCCGTGTAAGCAAATGTGTATGTCACTGTGTCTGTATGTTTTTCTTGAACTGCTTTTTTCCTCTTTGTTTGTTTTGCCTGTTCTAGTTTGTTTGGGTTTTTGTTTGTTTGTTTTTGGTTGTCTATTTGTTTTCTAATATGAGAGAGAGAGTATGTGGATTTTAGTGGGTGGGAAAGTGAGGAGGTTCTGGAAGGCATTGGGGGAGGGGAAAACATGATCAGAATATATTGCATGGAAAAAAAACTTCAATTAAAGAAGAAAAAATCAAAAGAACTTAAAGAAAAAAGGTAAGAAAAAAATGTTAAGGATGTAATCAGGTGCCAGTCTAGTCTCTAGTATGTTTTATGGTGTTTGGTTGTTTGAGACCCATCTTATTCTGTTACCCAGGCTGGCCTCAAACTCAGCCTGCCTTTGGCCCCAGGGTGCTGGGATTAAAGGCATAAGTCACTGTGCTGGGCTATGGTTTTTGTTTTACTAATTCTGAGGGGCTAAAATATGAGTATAAATATACTTAATACAGAAATAAGAATTTTTTTTTAATTAGAGGAAAGGGACAGTACTAGCTTGCTGCAGTTCAGACAGAGGCACCATCAACAGTTTCTCCTCCAGGGTCTTCTTGGCAGAGTGCTGGTGAGAGCGCCCACTGAGCTCCTTTAGCGGGAGCTATAGATGCCTTCTTCAGAAAGGACTTAGTACCTCGTGTGTGTGTGTGTGTGTGTGTGTGTGTGTGTGTGTGTGTGTGTGTGTGTCTGTGTCAGCACATGTAGCCATGTGTGTGCACGTGGCGTGTCAGACTCTGAGGACCTGGTTGTTTGGCAGGCAGGTGCTGGAATCTAAACTCTGGTCCTGTGACTGCAGCAGACAGTCCCCCCCCCCCCCAGCCACCTTCTTAGCTCTCAAGGCACCCCTTCTTTCCTAGCTTTAGTTGTCATTTTCTTCTGCCTTATCCTGGACTTGGCCTTCGTTGCCTCAGCCCCCTCCTCTTCCTCGTTGCCCTCCTCCTCCTTCTCTTCGCCCCCTCCTCCTCCTTCCCTTCGCCCCCTCCTCCTCCTCTTTGCCCCCTCCTCCTCCTCTTTGTCCCCCCCCCTCTTTTCCCCCTCCTCCTCCTCCTCTTTGCCCCTCTCCTCCTCCTCTTTTCCCCCTCCTCCTCCTCCTCTTTTCCCCCTCCTCCTCCTCCTCTTTGCCCCTCTCCTCCTCCTCTTTTCCCCCTCCTCCTCCTCCTCTTTGCCCCCTCCTCCTCCTCTTTGTCCCCCCCTCCTCTTTTCCCCCTCCTCCTCCTCCTCTTTGCCCCCTCCTCCTCCTCCTCTTTGCCCCCTCCTCCTCCTCTTTGTCCCCCCCTCCTCTTTTCCCCCTCCTCCTCCTCCTCTTTGCCCCTCTCCTCCTCCTCTTTGACCCCTCCTCCTCCTCTTTGCCCCTCTCCTCCTCCTCTTTCCCCCTCTCCTCCTCCTCTTTGCCCCCTCCTCCTCCTCTTTGCCCCTCTCCTCCTCCTCTTTGCCCCTCTCCTCCTCCTCTTTGCCCCCTCCTCCTCCTCCTCTTTGCCCCCTCCTCCTCCTCCTCTTTTCCCCCTCCTCCTCCTCCTCTTTGCCCCTCTCCTCCTCCTCTTTGACCCCCTCCTCCTCCTCTTTGCCCCCTCCTCCTGCTCTTTAACCCAGAGACTTCTTTTGCTCTTAGAATTCAGGATCTTGTGTGTACTGGCCCTTTACAGTCTCACTAGTTTCTTGTGAATTTCTAACCACCTAAAGCTACTTCAGCTACTTGTAATGCTCAGCCCCAATTCTCCATGTAGCCAATCACTTGAGTGCTCAGTTCATATGTCTCCACATTTTAAAAAAGGGCCTTTGCCAGCCAAGCATAGTGCATACACTTTTAATGCAGCACTTGGGAGGTAAAAGCAGGAGAATCAGAGCTCAGTAGCATCCTCGACTACAAAGTGGATTGAATGGGGTTCTGTCTTGAAAAAACAAAACAAAACAAAAAAAGCTGGGCAGTGGTGGCACACACCTTTAATCCCAGCACTCGGGAGGCAGAGGCAGGCGGATCTCTGTGAGTTCGAGGATTCTTGTGCTCTCTGGCCATCTGGTCTAGCTGAAATGATAAGCCCCAGATTCAGTAAGAGATCCTGACTCAAAATAAGGTGAAGAGAGCTAACAGAAGACACTAAATGTCAAGCTATGGCCTCCACGTGTGCTTACATGGGTGCATGTACCTGAACATACACAGATGCATTCCATGAGGAGGAGGGAGGAAGAGGGAGAGGGAAAGGGAGAGGGAGGAGAGAGGAGAAAAAAATAATCAATCACTGGTTCAGCTTTATGGAATGTTAACAAGTTTCCCCAAAACAGGCCGTCATGTGTTGATGGTTATAGCATTTCTGTGTTGAGTTTGTGAAGAGCTATAGAAATAGCTTCTCTCTGTTGCTTCTAATATTCTGGATAGCAGCAGTCATATTACACATGTACACATTGTGCATATACCCATGACTTCAATATGAGGTGTTCTAGGATTGGCTTAGTGGTCATTTGAAACAGAAGGTGGTATGTATTTTGCATGATCACCAAGTGGTTGCTGATCTTTTTTTCTCCCTATTTTAAAACGTTTTCTTATTTTCTCCACTATATTAAGTTATATTTCTTTTTCTGTTTTTTGTTAGATACCTTCCTTTTTTTTAGCAAGCAGGATATATATTAGTCTGTGTGTATATATATATATATATGTATGTGTATATATAGATATAAAATACCATTGGTGGTTTTTTTGAGACAGGATTTTGTAGTTGGCATTTTCTTTCTTTTTTTTTTTTTTTTTAGACAGGGTTTCTTTGTGTAGTTTTGGTGGTGCCTGTCCTGAATCTCACTCTGTAGACCAGGCTGGCCTCGAACTCACAGAGATCTGCCTGGCTCTGCCTCCTGATTGCTGGGATTAAAGGTGTGTACCTCCACCACCAAGCTGTAGTTGACATTTTCTTTGGGCCACCAACTAGCTCCCAAATAAAGACACAGAGACTTATTGTTAATTATGAATGCTCAGCTTTAGCTTAGGCTTGTCCCACTACCTCTTAAGACTTAGTTTATCCTGTTTCTATTCATCTATGTTTTGCCTCAGGACTTTTTACCTTTCTTTCACACTGTATGTCCACTTCCTTGCTTCCTCTGTGTCTGGCTGACTGGGCACCAGTATCTCCCTAGCATCTCTTTCTTTTTCTTCCCTCACTCCTCCCAGAAGTCCCCTCCTGCCTAGCTATTGTTCATTCAGCTTTTTATTAAAGCAATCACAATGACATATCTTTACACAATGTAATCAAATGTCTCACAACATTCCCCCTTTTTATTTCAATGAAAAGGGAAGGGTTTTAACTCTAACATAGTAAAACTGTATACAATAAGAACAATCATTAAGTAAGAATTGCATTTACAATATTCAGTTCATTTGTATTTGGCAAATTCAGAGAAAATACTCCATTATCTATCCTATCTTGGTGAGTCTAAAGTTTTGTACTTAATTTACATTACCAACCTAAAAATAGCTTTTTAGACGTTAAAACATTTTCATAAATAAACAATTTAAGCTTTTATGTCTCTTAACCTTATACACCTTATACCTCTTTCGTGAGTTTCATTTTGAATTTAGTAACAAGGAAAATGGTAACTGCTGTGGAATGTCTTTCTGTATGCTGTGAATGTATGTTGATCTGATTGGTTGATAAATAAAGCTACATTGGCCTATGGCAAGGCAGCTTAGAGGCAGAGGGGAAATATAAGCAGATATACAGAGAGAAGAAAGCAGAGGAGAGAGATGCCAGCCACAACCAGGAGAAGCAAGATGTGAAAGTACTGGTAAGCCATGGCCACATGGCAACTTATATATGAATAGAAAAGGGTTAATTTAAGTTATAAGAGCTAGCTAGCAAGTGTAGCTAGAGTTTTTCTGCCTGGCCCACAGTCAGGACAAATCTCTCTCACCCACCAGTCCCACAGCCATTCAGACCCAACCAAGTAAACACAGAGACTTATATTGCTTACAAACTGTATGGCCATACCAGGCTTCTTGCTAACTATTCTTATATCTTAAATTAATCCATTTCTATAAATCTGTACCTTGTCATGTGGCTCGTGGCTTACTGGCATCTTCACATGCTGTTTGTCATCATGGCAGCTGGCAGTGTCTCTGACTCAGCCTTCCACTTCCCAGAATTCTTCTCCTCCTTGTCCCGTCTATACTTCCTCCTGCCTGACTACTGGCCAATCAGTGTTTTATTTGCTAACCAATCAGAGCAACACATTTGCCATACAGAACATCCCACAGCAAGCAAGAAGCCTGCAATAGGCCATGTAATTGGTAATTAATATTAAGCCTCAGAGTGATTATTTTATAAGTGGCCACAGACTGCGGGGCAGGCAGGACTGGAGAAAACATCTGGCTACGTTTGGTGCCCAACGTGGGGCTCAAGTTTCCATCTAAAACCTGAGAAAACTTAGTAAGAGATTCTAAAACGGAGCCAAAAACAGCTTCTTACTTCACATCTCATGTGGGTTGGTACAGAGATGCTGTACCATTTGGGCTTGAGCGCAGCATGGCAGATTCCTGCCTGGGTACACAGAGCTGTCTCCTAGCTGTGCAGCATGCTGCATGATAGATTTAGACTTTACTTATGCAGACACAAAGGGTTTATGGGCCAGCTGCATGGTGGCAGCATGGACCCCAGAGTTGGTGGGGTAAGTGTGACTCTCCTAGGTACTCCCACCATGTTGAAAAGCTGAGATGGGCGGGGTCAGCAGCCAAGACTGCCACTTTTCATTCTAGCCACACAGTTTTAACAGTCTAAAATCTCTCCTGGTCAGTAAAGGATTATAGATTCACAATAAGATAGATTCAGATGAGATAAAACTCTAAACTGTTTACAGTGTGTATAAAAATGTACATAGCCTTGAAGAAAGAGAAAAGGTAGTATAGACAGTTGTATAAAGAAGTAGATAATTTTTAAAAAATAAAATCTTTAAAGAGACAATAAAAGTAATATAAAAATAAACCACATAAAGATAGAAATCACACAGAGAGTCTGGATTATATTGTCTTTGGGATTTTTAACTACAGAAAGACATTTGATTGTAAAGGCTGCTGAGTTAAACATTATATATATATAATTTTTTTAAAGGTATCTTGACTTCAAAATTTGGATCTAAGGATATGTTGTTTCGGAAGGGATGCTCTGCTTTTATTTCCACAGGAAGCAAGAGGCTATGGATTTGTTCCAGATTAAAATATATCAGATTTAGCCAATTGTGGTAGCGCACGCCAGTAGGATTTGCTGAAGGAGGCGGAGGCAGGAGGATCACAAGCTCGAGGCCAGCCTGGGCTAAAAAACAAAAAGATACATCAGATTTGATCAGCCAAGACCTCCTAAAAGATCTCTGATGACACCATGGCCCAGATGACCCAACATTCCAAAATCAGATTCAAGACAACTGGCTGAGATGATCCTGCCTTCACAGACTACAGCCAAAATTTAATTTTAAAATTCTTAATTTTCTCAGGATTCCCATAAGATTACCAGCACCCCCAACCAGTAGAAAGTAGTATGAGAAGCTACACCCAAATTCCCAAAATATTATTTATAAATGTTTATTTTTATTTAAAGGGGGTTGATTATAAATGCAATCTCTTTCTAAAAAGGAAAAGGGAATAGTACAGATATGATAAAATAAAAAGGTATATTATTAAATCTACATTTAAAGAACAACAACTTGTTTATAATGTTTTACATTGCTGTGGATTTTAGTTTATTGATATAAATTTAAAGTTAATTTTGTTATACTTTGAATATTTTTACTCTTGTTTAAGGTATTATGTTTGTGCAGCTCATTTAAAATTGTAATGTATAATTAAGAAATACAGATTACTAATTAGTCATCTATGATAATCAAACTTTAGTCATGTTGGTTAAGTTTTCTAGATATACATAGATATATTTCATTTAAGTAGGTAATCTTCAAACACTTCAAAGACCTACAGAATATGGAATTTATAATGTTTTAAGAACTTAGACCTTTCTAGACAATGAGACATGTCTGCTCCTGATAGCACCAATTATTTCAAGGAGGATGGGCATCAAAGAAACTCAATATGGAGTTTATTTTCATCATGACAAAAGTTAGCCACTGGCAAGAAAAGGCCCTTGTGTCAACTGATTGAGAGTACGTTCTATAAACTAGACATGCAGGACCCATATGAAGGTGACCACTGAGCTTTGCAAGACGAGATGTTTCTTCAGGTTCCTGCTTCGCAGAGGAGAATGCCAGATATTCTACAGGACACAGGGAGAAATGAATAAAACACTCTAGACCTATAGGCCAAAGATGGATACCCCAACATAACAGAGGAACTTTGGATCACTGTCCAGGCAGGCAGCTGTTTCTGTCATTTCCAAAATTTTGGGAGTTGCTTACAATGCTCTTCCTGTTGACTTAGGTAATATTATATCCTTCTGAGGTCTTTGATGTAGTTAAAGACTAGATAGTTATAATTATAGTTTTCCCTAGTTATGATAAAAAATAAATTAGATATAGAACCTTAGACTCACAAATATAGGATAGATAAAATATTTTCTTTAATTTTGCCAAATACAAATAGACCAGATATTATAACTGTAACTCCTGCTTGATAATTGCTATATTATATGTAATTTTATTATGTTAAAGTTAAAATCTTCCTTTTTGATTAGACAAAAAAGGAGAAGTGCACTGGGTGGTGGTGGCACATGCCTTTAATGCCAGCACTCGGGAGGCAGAGACAAGCAGATCTCTGTGAGTTCAAGGCCAGCCTGGACTTCAGAGTGAGTTTCAGGAGAGGTGCCAAAAAGAAACTCTGTCTCGAGGAAAAAAAAAAAAAAAAAAAAAGGAGAAGTGTTGTGGGATGTCTTTCTGTATGCTGTGAATATATGTTGCTCTGATTGGTTGATAAATAAAGCTGTTTTGGCCTATGGCAAGGCAGCTTAGAGGCAGACAAGAAATTCAGGCAGGTGTATGGGGAGAAGAGTTAGCCACCACCAGGAGAAGCAAGATATGAAAGTACCGGCATGTGGCACCTTATAGATGACTAGAAATGGGTTAATTTAAGATATAAGAGCTAGCTAGCAAGAAGCCTGCCATAGGCCATGCAATTGGTTATTAATATTAAGTGTCAGTGTGATTATTTTATAAGTGGCCACGGACCGCAGGGCAGGCAGGACTGGAGAAAACTTCCAGGTACAGGTAACTATAATTATTTCATCTTCAACTCCATCAGAGACCCAAGTAGGATATAATATTGCCTGAGTAAACAGGAAGTGTAGTGCAAGCCACTTCCAAAACTGAGAAATGACAAAACAGCTGGATGACTAGACAGTCACCCAAGGTTCCTTTGCAATGTTGGTGCATCCATCTTCAGCCTACAGGCTAGACTATTTGACAGACTCTTCTGTGAAGAAAGAATTTTGAAGGACTGTCCCACTTGATCTTGGCAAAGTTTGGCAGTCTCTTTTCTTTGTGTCCTGCTTCTCCAGTTTGTACAGTATACTATCAGCAGTTTCTTGCCCAAGTGGCTAGCTTTGCCACAATGAAATCAAACTCCACATGGAGGTTCTTCAATGCCCGTCATCTTTTTATGAAGTAGATTGGTGCTGCCAGGAGCAGATGTGTCTCACTGTCATGAAAAGCCTTAGATTATTAAACATCTTAAATGCCATATTCTGTAGGTCTCTGAAGTATTTGAAGATCACCTGTCTACCTAAAAATATATCTGTTTAACCTTAAAAAACATACCTAACATGACTACAAGTTTGCTTGTTATAGATTACTAACTACTAACCTGCATTTCTTATCCTAAAGTTTGTAATAATAGCTTTCAAGGACTAGAACTTTATATTACATTTTTAAGTGAGCTGCATAGGTATAATACCTTAACCAAAAGTAGAAACATATATATAGTAAAATAAAAATACGCTTAAATTTGTATCAATATATGTGAACTCATACCAATGTAAAATATTTGAGATGAATAGTTGTCTTTTTATCCTATATTCCTATATTGCCACTAAATGATGACAAATATCCATAACCCACCAAATGACTAAAACCACCCACTTTACCTCTTGAGAACGTGGGCATTATGTTCTCTAGACTGCTTCCTGTTGTCTGGGGGCAACAGCATCTCCAGGGGACCCTGAGAAATTGAGATAATGGTCAAGTCCTAAGAAAACTAGCTATAACATTTGTTGTCCAGTCTCTGCATAATGGGAAAGTACAAGGCTTATATGAAGTCCTGGATAGAATAGTCTGTGAGGCTGGACCATCTCAGCTAGCAGCCTTGAAGTTTTCCTGAACACAGAACTCTGAGGAAACTGTACCGGAAACACTCTGAGAGGCTGGATCACCTAGGCCACCCATTTTCACTGGTGTCTCATCCCCATGCTCTCAAAACACACAAACTTTCGAAGATAACATACATGTCTGCATTAACACAAGTATAGACTCTGTGTTGTACACAAGCCAGCCAAAGATGATTTTTTATTTTATGTTTGAGCAGTTAAAAGACATCTGTCAACTTTGTAAGTGTGTTTGGATTGTATAACCAAACCTCTATCCATGCCATAAGAAAGGATGGCATGTAATAATAAATCATGAGGACTCTATAACCAACAAGATGTATCTTGTCTCATTCAGTCTCAGATCTGTTCCAATGTCAAGGCATCAGCATAAATGTCACCTGTCTTGTAGTTTTTCTAGGTTTATTTCTTTATGTCTGTAGCTAAATTTTTAGGGGGTTTCCCCCAATCAAATCTGGTCTCTAATAATTTTGAAGGAACCCATAGCCTTTTATTTCCTGTGAAAACAAAAGCATAACCTCTCCCCCAATTTAATACATTTCTGAATTCCATTTTAAAGTTAAGACAGTCCTAAAATATCTAGTGGTTTAATTACTTTTACAGTTCCATGTCTCTCAGCATCAGCATTAAAAAAATTCAAAGTCAGCAAAGCACCATACAGGATCCAGATGTCCTGTGTGTTTCTCATCTTTACGTGGCTTACTCTTATATTACTTTACTCTTCCTATAAAGACTTTACTTAATTATATTTAAACTATTTATTTTTTCCTTTGACTGTCTATACCCATTTTTTTTTCCTTAAGCACCTACGTACACTGTAACATGTTTAAAGATTTTTTTCAGTCTGGACTTGTTTTACTGTGCACCCATAGCATTCTCTGACCATGCCAGCCAAACTTTAAACTGCTGAGTGGCAGCTAGGCCCTCTGACATGCAGCTCTGGTTTTTGGCTCCAGCCCCTCCTTAGGTCCATGAGAGCCAAGCCTTGAACCTGCAGGCCTGACTAAGAGCTGCATGTAACTGTGAGCTGCATTTAACTACCCAGCTCTAGGAAGCTGGTGCCCACACTGTGGCAGGCACTTTTACTTCACTTGCTGTCTTTACTCAGCATGCTTGCTCCTCAAGTTCTGTGCTGCACAGCAGTGCCTCTGTATCTGTTTTTTTTTTTTCCAGCTTTCTCAGGCCCTATGTGGTAATTCATGCCCCACATTGGGTGCCATTTTTTTTTTTTTTTTTTTTTTTTTTGGTTTTTCGAGACAGGGTTTCTCTGTGTAGCTTTGCGCCTTTCCTGGGACTCACTTGGTAGCCCAGGCTGGCCTCGAACTCACAGAGATCCGCCTGGCTCTGCCTCCCAAGTGCTGGGATTAAAGGCGTGCGCCACCACCGCCCGGCGGGTGCCATTTTTAGTTGTCCTTTTCTTTGGGCTGCCAACCAGCTCCCAAATAAAGACACAGAGACTTATTATTAGTTATGAATGCTCAGCTTTAGCTTAAGTTTGTCCCACTAGCTCTTATAACTTAATTTAACCTGTTTCTATTTATGTACATTTTGTCTTGGGACTTTTTACCTTTCTTTCATTCTGTATGTCCTACTTTCCTGCTTCCTCTGTGTCTGGCTGACTGGTCCCTGGTGTCTCCTTGGTGTCTCCCTGGTTTCTTTTTCTCTTTCTTCCCTCTCCCCTCCCAGAAATCCCACCTATGCCTCCTGCCTAGCTATTGGCCATTCAGCTTTTTATTAAATCAATCACAGTGATATATCTTTACACAGTATAATCTAAATATCTTACAGCAGGGTTTCTCTGTGTGTAGCCCTGACTGTCCTGGAACTTACTGGCTTTGTAAACCAAGCTGACCTCAAACTCACAGAGATCTACCTCCCAAGTTCTGAGGTTAAAGGCATGAGCCACCACTTCCTGGCTTTAATCAGTATATTTTAAGAATAAGTGCTGCTGTACTCACTTTGATAGGTTTTTCCTTTGCTCAGTGTGTCGTAAATTTCTTTTTTTTTTTTTTTTTGGTTTTTCGAGACAGGGTTTCTCTGTGTAGCTTTGCGCCTTTCCTGGAACTCACTTGGTAGCCCAGGCTGGCCTCGAACTCACAGAGATCCGCCTGGCTCTGCCTCCTGAGTGCTGGGATTAAAGGCGTGCGCCACCACCGCCCGGCAAATTTCTTGTTTTATTGTTGGTCTTCATGGTGAATTTTGTTCTTGTAACTATCATGTTCTTAGAAAGGATAGGCATATGCTATACTACTAAGCCATGCCTCCAGGCCATACTTGATTTCTAGTGGTTATATTCATAGAATGATTACACCATAATTTCCTTTTCCATTACTAGGCAAATATTTTCAAAATGTGATCTTTAAAAACAGTGCTGGATAAGTTCCAAAACTGTCAGGGCTACACAGAGAAACCTTTGCTCAAAAGATTGATTGATTGATTGATTAATTAATTAATTAATTAAACCAGTACTGGAGTGAATATCTTCATTGCCAAAGCCTCCTCATTTTTAGAATGCGTTCATAGGTTAGGTTGCCCTTTGGTTGGATGAATTATACCAAATATGTGAAACAGTAACCTTCCAGAGATCTAGGGGCCTGTGACACTTTCAGCTCTCTTGAGTTGTGGACTCCTCCACAACTCCAGTTTAAGGTTAAAAAGTCCCCATATTCTGATGGCAGTTTTCTTTCCTTTTCACTTAGCTTCCACTGCAGTTCCAAAGGCTTGGACATCTAGTGGCTGTGATGGCACTGCTGTGTGGGGACCCAGTGAAAGAGGTGGCTGAAGACGCTGCAGAGGGGACACATTACCTGCTTCACATCACTCTGAAACTGAAGTGTAAGACACTGTGGAGCAGAGAAGTACTCCAATCTCTAGCACAGCTGTAGGCACCATTCCTCCTCCTTCCCTCCATCCTATGTTCTAGAAATACTTTATTTAGCAAGTCATAGACAGAAAGGTACATAGTCCCGAGACAGTATGTAGCAGTACTGACTATGGTGGTTTGAATAAGAATGGCCCCCATGCCGGGCGGTGGTGGTGCACGCCTATAATCCCAGCACTCGGGAGGCAGAGGCAGGCGGATCTCTGTGAGTTCGAGGCCAGCCTGGTCTACAAAGTGAGTTCCAGGAAAGGCACAAAACTACACAGAGAAACCCTGTCTCAAAAAACCAAAAAAAAAAAAAAAGAATGGCCCCCACAGGTTCATATATTTGAATGCTTAATGTTTCTTGGCTGTGAAGAGACACCACGGCCATGGCAACTCTTATAAAGGAAAACATTTAATTGGGCTGGCTTACAGCTCAGAGGTTTAGTCCATTATTGTTATGGCAGGAATCAAGGCAGCATGCAGGCAGACATGGTGCTGGAGCTGAGAGTCCATCTTGATCAAAGGCAACAGGAAGTGAACTGTCTCACTGGTCATGGCTTGAGCATATATGAGATCTGAAAGTCTGCCTCCACAGAGACAAATGTTCTCCAACAAAAGCACACCTATTCCAACAAGGCCACACCTCCTAATAGTACCACTCTGCTGGTTGGGAACCATTTTCTTTTCAAACCACATTCTACTTCCTGGCCCCTATAAGCTTGTAACAGTAGCATAATGCAAAATGCATTTAGTCCAACTTCAAAAGTCCCATAGTGTATAACAATCTCAAACTTATTTAAAAGTCTAAAGTTCAAAGTTTCTTCTGAGATTCATGTAATCTCTTAACTGCAATCTCCTGTAAAATCAAAATAAAAAAGCAGATCATATACTTCCAACATATATATATATATATGGCACAGATATAATGGCACAGATATAATGGCACAGAACATACATTACTATTACAAAACACATGGAAGGGATCATAGTGAGGAAAAAAGCAAAACCAAAGTTAGCTGGGCAAACTCCAAACTCTGCAGCTCCATGTCTGCTATTACAATGCTCTTCAGATCTCCAACTCTGTTCAGCTTTGTAGACTGCAACACACTTCCTTCTCTTGTGCTGGTTCCACTCCCTGTTAACAGCTCTCCTCTGCAGGTATCCCATGGCTCTGGCATCTCTAGCATCTTGGGGCCTCCCCAAGATAGACTTCAACTTCAGGGATGATCATAGAGGTTTCTCCTCTGAAACCTCTTGAGCCAGCCCCTCACAGTTCAAATCATTCTCAGCACCATTGTCTTCCATGCTCCTAGTATGGCCCATTAACCAGTGCTTAAATCATTCCACTGCTTTCCTAACCCAAAGTCCGAATTCCTCCAAACAAAAACATGATCAGGCTTATCATAGCAATAACCCCATCCCTGGTACCTACTTCTGTCTTCGTTAGGGTTTATTGCTGTGAAGAGATACTATGACAATGGCAACTCTTATAAAGGAAAACATTTAATTGGGGTGGCTCTCTTACAGTTCAGAGGTTTAGTCTATTAACATCATGGTAAGATGCAAGGGAGCATGCAGACAGACATGGTGCTGGAGCTGAGAGTCCTCACCATGAGCTGTAATATAAAGAAACTTACAGAAACGTGAGTAAGAGTCAGATGAGTTGTGGAGTTGAGAGAAGGCTTTCTCAAGCTGATGTGAAGAATTAAGAGCAATCAAGTAGGTTTAACAGGTGGGAAAGGCAACCAAAGGGAACTGCCTTAGCAACTGTGGAAGCTCTGCTTTCTAAAGCAGCCATCCCATGAAGGCAGCTCTGAGTATGAGCAGTGTTTACAAAGATATAGGCAAGGAAGTAAATTGATTATTGTATGTGAGGGTTTCGGTACCAGATGTATTCGAGGGGCCACAGTACAGAAACTGCCAGTGTGACATCTCCATTATCAGGGGACACTTTTATTGTAAATAAAAGAGAAAGGGAACATCCAGCGGCATCTAGAAGAGTTCAACGCAGAGGGAAAGAGAAACAGACTGGACATGACAAGGACTGTCTGCAAGAGAGGGGGGAATAGCAAGAGAACAAGAGGATGCAAGAGATAGATGATAGATAGATAGATAGATAGATAGATAGATAGATAGATAGATAGATAGATAGATAGATGATAGATATAGATAGATAGATGATAGATAGATAGAAGATAGATTAGATAGATAGATAGATAGATAGATAGATAGATAGATAGATGATAAGTAGGTAGATAGATGATAGATAGATAGATGATAGATAGATAGATGATGAGTAGGTAGATAGATAGACATAGATAGATGATAGATAGATAGATGATAGATAGATAGATAGATAGATAGATGATGAGTAGGTAGATAGATAGACATAGATGATAGATAGATAGATGATAGATATGTAGATAGATAGACATAGATGATAGATAGATAGATGATAGATATGTAGATAGATAGACATAGATGATAGAGAGATAGATGATAGCTAGATAGACAGATGATAGAGATAGATGATAGATAGACAGATAGATGGTAGACAGATAGAAAGATAGATGATAGATAGTATATTGACAATAGCAGGGGGCAAGAGGATAAGCAAGTGAGGGAGAGAGAGAGAGCAAGAGATAGAGGGACTGGGGGATAAAACCTTGCCCTTATCAAAAGAACAAACTGGTATCTGGGAGGAGGGAATCCTGGGGAGGCCAGTGTGGACTTGAATATATAATAAGTATTTGTGAACAGGGATTGAGTGAGCCTGGAGAGCCAGTATAGACTTTGATATGCTGCCACAAGTACATGTCAATGGGCAGCCATATGCCCTTTCTGCCAGAGGTATAGGACATGCTTTCTTTTAGCAGATGGGAACTGGTTTCACAAATTCCTAAGGAATACTCACTTTTTAAAATTTTGTTTGTTTTTTGGATTTTTTTTTTTTATACAGAGTCTCACTATGTAGCTCTGGTTGCCCTGGAACTCATTGTGTAGACCAGGCTGGCTTCAGACTCAGAGATCCACCTGCCTCTTCCTCCTGAGTGCTGGGATCAAAGGTGTGTACCATTATGCCCTGCTAGGAATACTGGCTTTTATCTAATAGATGGAAATCCTGCTGTAGTGCAGTTTGAGCTCATTTCTGGATACTTGGACAGCCTGAGACTTAATAATTCAGTTATTGACCCAACAAATATTTACAATGCCCTGTCCAGCGATATGAAGTCACATTTGAGCATGGGAAACAAACTGGACGTGGTGGCACATGCTTTTAATTCTAGCACTCAAGAGGCAGAGGCAGATGGATCTCTGTGACTTTGAGGCCAGCCTGGGCTACAGAGTGAATTCCAGGACAGCCAGGGCCATGTAGAGAGACCTTGTTTCAGAAGAACAAAACAACAGCAACAAAAATACAAGACATAGGAAAGAAGGCAGCACGAGGGACCAGGCCAACAGTCAGCAAATCCAGGTGCACGGGAAGATCTGTGATTAACAAGCTTTGGGCAGCATTTCAACCTCACAGGACACCCTCAGACTCCTCTCCAGTGGGTAGTGCTGAAGCCTTCCTTTTTTTCTACTCAGCAAATCACTCCAAATCTCTGTTCTTACAAAAAAAAAAAACCTTTTCATTTCTCTTTGACTGTGTGTATATATTGCTTTACGAGGAAGAGGGCCGGACCTGCCTGCAGATTAGATTAATACATTTCAGGGAAAAACAGGGGTTGACTACACATTGGAGATCAGAAAGACTTAGAAAATGAGTAAGAAAGAAGTGAAGCAGAGCATAATAATGACCCATTCTCTTTCTAGATATCACTCAGGACAGACAAAATGCCAGGAGCTTGAGAGAAACTTTGAAAAAGTGCAGGGAGCTGCTGGAGCACTATAGCATCAAACAGTTCTACTCCTGTCCCTTCAAGATTGTCCAGGTAATTAGAGAGCTTAGAAGCATCTGGACAGAGAGCTTGATGTGCTAGAAAGGGTAGGGAGAAGCCAGATGTCTTGTTCATGGAAATGTGAGATGTAAAAATCACATTGGAAAGTCCTGTTTGTTTCTTATAAAACCAACCACAGAGATTCCCCGGGGAATGTGCTCCGTAAACATTCAGGATTTGCAGAAAAGGTACCATGTTCATGACCTTACACATGAGTGTTCTCTCTCTCTCTCTCTCTCTCTCTCTCTCTCTCTCTCTCTCTCTCTCTCCCTCTCTCCCTCTCTCCCTCTCTCCCTCTCTCCCTCTCTCCCTCTCTCCCTCTCCCTCCCTCCCTCCCTCTCTCCGTCCCTCTCCCTCTCCCTCCCTCCTTCTCTCCCTCCCTCTCCCTCCCTCCCTCCCTCCCTCCCTCCCTCCCTCCCTCCCTCCCTCTTCTTTTGAAGACAGGGTCTCACTGTGTATCACTAGCTGAACTGGTACTCACTGTGTAGACCACACTGTCCTAGAACTCAAGCAGTCTGCCTGTGTCTGCCACCCACATGCTGAGATTAAAGGCTTATACTGTCAAGTCTGAGTGTCCTGTTTTCTGGTTTATGTCGACTTGCTGAAGAAGCCAGTGATTTCACCTCATTCTGGTGAACTCTCACTGAACGCCAGCTACTTGCTCATGTAAACCTTTCACAGAGAGGAGCTTCAAGAGAGAATGGTTGAACCAATGAGCTATGTTCATTGCTCAGCAAAGATTCATGCATCTGCTAGGTATGTTAGGGATGAGGGTATACAAAGGAGACCTGTAAGGCTGGGGAGATGGCTCAGTAAAGTCCTTGCATTGCAAGCATGAATACATGATCTCAGTCTCCAATAGCCATAGTTAAAAAGAAAAATGCTGAGTGTAGCAGGATATTCCTGTAGTCTTAGCTTTGAGGAGACAGATCCAGGAGAATCCCTATGGTTTTGTGGACAGCTAGTCTAGCAGAATCCATGAGCTCCAGATTTAGTGAGAAACCCTGCCTCAAAAAATAAGGTGGAGAGTGATAGAGGGGGACACTGAGACAGACCTCTGGCTTACACATGCACACTGCCCCCGTGCATTTATACCCACACACATGTGTGGATACATACATACAAACACACATAAAGGGATACTTAGAAATATTGCTCATGTAGGGTCTAAAGTACCAGGGAAGCCAGTCTAGGAGTCAGTTTTCCTCCATCCAGTGGGAGTCTGGAATGACCTCTGTTGTCCCAAGAGCTAAATGAACAGCTGTGTGGGCAATGCTTGGCAGACTGCCCATCACATAGGAAGGACCAGTGGAACGTGTTCCAATCATGTGGAGGACTTCATGCACTGCTGAGTGCAGCGGGAAGCAGAATGCACATTATGTTAGTGTGTTGTCTCCCCACAAAGCATTCAAGTTGTGTCAAGGAAACTGTTGGCTATCCAGCACTGGATGTTTCCTTTCTTTAGTGCTCCTGTAAAGTGAGACATTTTTTCTGAAGGTCTCAGAACAAGGCTTCTCTCTAGGAGTCAGAGCAGTAAATGGCTGTGCATAGTTGTTAGCTGTGGACTTTGGGTGCTTCCAGTTTTCCATTGTGGTAAATGTATTAGTCAGGGTTCTCTAGACGGATAGGACTTATATAATGTGTGTATGTATACATACATAGGATTTATCAGAATGGCTTACAGGCTGTGGTCCAGCTAGTCCAACAATGGCTGTCTGCCAACAGAAGGTCCAAGAATCCAGTAAGTTGTTCAGTCCACAAGGCTGGATGTCTCAGCTGATCTTCAGTATACTCAGGAATCCCAAAGAAGTAGTCTCTAATGCCAGTGAAGTCCACTGACTTGCTAATTAGAGAGCAAGCTCCCTTCCTTGTCCTTTATATAGGCTGCCAGTAGAAGGTGTGGCCCAGATTAAGGGTGGATCTTCCTACCTCAAAGATCCATATTAAAAGTGGGTCTTCCCACTTCAAATGATTTAAGAAAAAAATCTCTTAGGTGTACCCAGCCGCTTGGATTTTCATTAATTACAGATGTAGTCAAGTTGACAACAGAGACTAGCCATCACAGTAAATAAGCCAGTAGTAGATGGCACAGCCCTCTCCCTCTCCCAGTGCTGGAGTTCTGGGGTGCTGGGGTGCTGGGCCTCACACAGCATAGGCAAACACTGAGTTATATTCCCAGCCCATACCATGTAGCTTGAAAGTTCATTTTTCCTAAATCATTGCAGGTCTTTGAAGTTTTCCTTGATTCACAAGAGCTTGGCCAGTTTATAATGACTACGTTGGACAGCCTGAAAAGCCTACCCCATCCCTGTACCCAGCAGATAGCAGGAGAGTTGTTGATAACTTTGGTGAGGTTTGCAGAGGCCCGATTTGAGAAGGTAAGAGCACAGAACCTATTTTCTGGCTTTGAAATAGAAGTAAGCCCTGTCCCTCCTGCAGCTGGGGAGGTCCGTCCATTTGTGCTCAACTGAGAATAGGCACTAGTGGGGACAGGACCAACATCTTCCTCCGCTGTTCACAAAATTTCCTCCAATCAGTAAGCATGTACTCACCAGCCCCCCATACCAAACAAGGGAGATTTAAAACTTAAGATATAGGACTGGGGAAATAGCTCTGTGTTACAGTGTTTATTTTTTAAGCATGAGGAACTATATTCAGATCCCTTACACCTATGTAAAAGCCTGGTATGATCTTGAACATCTGTAACTCTAGCATGGGGGCTGGGGGGCGGGGGACACCGGGGTACGAAGCTAGGCGAATTCCCAGAGTTCACTGTCCAGCAAGTCTAGCTGAAACGGTGAGTTCCAGGTTGATTGAAGACATTGTTTTTCAAAAAAAATAACGTGGGGAGTGATTAAGAAAGCCATCTTGGCCGGGGCGGTGGTGGCGCACACCTTTGATCCCAGCACTCGGGAGGCAGAGGCAGGTGGATCTCTGTGAGTTCGAGGCCAGCCTGGTCTCCAAAGCGAGTACCAGGAAAGGCGCAAAGCTACACAGAGAAACCCTGCCTCGAAAAACCAAAAAATAAATAAATAAATAAATAAATAAATAAATAAAAATAAAATAAAAAAAATAAAAGAAAACCATCTTAGAGCTGGAGAGATGGTTTAGCAGTTAAGAGCATTGGCAGCTCTTCCAGAGGTCCTGAGTTCAATTCCCAGCACCCACATGGTGCCTCACAACCATCTATAATGGGATCTGATGCCCTCCTCTAGTGTGCAGATAGAATACCATATACATAAAATAAATAAATCTTAAAAAAAAAAGAAAGACATCTTAGACATCAATCTCTGGCCTCCACAAGCACACATGTGGGTGTGTACTCACATAAATATGTGCACACACCTGAAACACCCCTCCCACTCTCTGGTGTGTTCCCCAAAGAACAGGATTTCCCTAGAAGATGTAATTGATGAGGTTGGAATTCAGTGCAAATTCTGATCTAGATGAGTCAAAGCTATGAAGTCAAGACAGAAGAAGTGACTCTGAAAGGAGAGCAGCTTTCCCCAGCATCAAGAGAACTTACCTAAATATTTGTAAAGCCCTTACAAGAAATAACAAAGGAAGCTGGGGGGGGGGGCCATGTCTGTAATCCCAGCACTCGGGAGGCAGAAGCAGGTGGATCTCTGTGAGATTTGGTGCCATCCTGGTCTACAGAGTTGAGTTACAGGACAGCCAGGGCTACACAGAGAAACCCTGTCTTGAAAAAAACAAAATGAAAAACAAAAACAAAGAAAGAAATGACAAAGGAAAGAAATAATTGTATCATCTAAAATGCAAAAGGACAGAACTGGGGGCCCAGTAAGATAACTCTAGGAGTCAAAGTGATTGCTGCACAAGCCTGATGACCTGAGTTCAATCCCCAGATCCCATGATGGAAAAAGAGGACAGAGTTGTCCTCTGACCTTCACAGACACACACCATGACATTTGTGCACTCATCTTTATATATAGCCAACAATAATATATATATTTATTATTATTATTATTATTATTATTATTATTTATTATTATTATTATTGGGCTTGGGCTACGTATTGAGTTCCTAGCTAGGCTAGGCTACTAGGCAAAACTCTGTCCCCAAAATATTTAATTAACCAACTATCTTAATTAAACGGAATACAGAAATAGCTGAAAGTGTAAGAGCCACTGGCATTTTAAATTGCTCTTTGTGTTTTGTTAGGACTGAAAGTGTTCTGTGAAGGGCACTCATCCATGCACAAAGTCCTGGGTTCAATTCACAATACCACAACAATATCAAAAAGAAAGGGAATTTTAAAATGATAAGAACCCATTTTTTTTTTAAACCTAGGAAAATAGCAAAAATAGTGGGTCTAGAGAGATGGCTCAGTGATTAAGAGCACTGACTGTTCTTCTAGAGGACCTGGGTTCAATTCCCTGTACCCCACATGGCAGCTCACAACTGTCTGTAATTCCAGTTCCAGGGGACCTAACACCCTCACACAGACATTCATGCAGGCAAAACACCAGTGCACATAACAATAAAAATAGATAAATCATAAAAAGAAAATAGCAAGATACAGCAGGAACACCTGAGAGAAGTCAGATGGGTCTTGGCTGGTTTGGGAGCCTTTAGGAGCCAGGGAGGCCAACTGTGAGAAGCTTTTCCAGTGATTGATTCCCTTATGTCTTAATGGCGTATTTGTTTATCTGACTGACATGTTCTTACTATAAAGAAGTGATTGGACTCTACTAAATGACTACAATAAATATACATTCTTAAATAGGCATAGGAAATCCAGACACAGTATATTTTCCATGATGCGCTCACTGACTTACAGTGACAGCCAAGACCATGGTTCCCATCTTTTTACCTTTCCTGTCCATGAGGCAGGCACAGCTGAGACTTTGTGAGCAGACAGATAAGACACTCTAGAGAGATGATGCCTTCCTTATTGTCCCTTTATTGAAGGCAGACAATCTTCCTCAAGCCCACAGTAGATTCTCCCTCATGTCTCTTTCTTTTTGTTTGTTTGTTTTTTTTCCCCCAAAACAGGGTTTCACTGTGTAGCCCTGGCTGTCCTGGAAGTCGCTCTGTAGACCAGGATGGCCTCAAACTCAGAGATCCACCTGCCCCTGCCTCCTGAGTGCTGGGATTAAAGGTGTGTGCCACCACTGCCCAGCTCTTCCTAGTATATCTATGGCTAGAATTGCATCCCCTGCCTCCCCTTCAGCCAACTTCTGGCACCTGGTGGTAATAATAGCCATTTTATGCCAGGGTGAGTAGTCAAGCGGAGGGAGACCTGGACCAAAGCCCTGGCTTCTGTTTCTTGAAAGACCAGAGAAGACAGTGGGTAGGGGCTCCCTTGCCATAACATGACATCTTTGTTATAAAATCACTATGTATCCAGGCGGCGGTGGTGCACGCCTTTAATCCCAGTACTCGGGAGGCAGAGGCAGGTGGATCTCTGTGAGTTCCAGGCCAGCCTGGGCTACATACAGAGTGAGTTCTAGGAAAGGCACAAAGCTACACAGAGAAACCGTCTCGAAAAACCAAAAAGAAAAAGAAAGGAAGGAAGGAAGGAAGGAAGGAAGGAAGGAAGGAAGGAAGGAAGGAAAGAAAGAAAGAAAGAAAGGAAGAAAGAAAGAAAGAAAGAAGGAAGAAAGAAAGAAAGAAATCACTATGTAATCATTGATCAAAAATCAGAAAAAATACAGAAGAAACAAAAAAAACACTCTTTCATTTCTCAGGGATCTAGCTGACATCTGTGTTTTCATCCTTCTAAATCTTTTTTTTCCTTCCTTCCTTTCTTTTCTTGCTTTTTTTTTCTTTCTGTGACGCTGGATTGAACCAAGGGCCTTGTGCATATCAAGCAAGCATTCTATCCCCAAGCTACACCCAGCACTCCAGCACTTCTTTCCTTTTATTCTCTCCACCCTCCACCCCTTGCCCCACTACCCCTCATCCCCCATCCCTGCACCCCACATTGTTGAGAATCCAGGTATCAAATCCAGGTCCTCCTCTATGCTAGCCAAGCACTCTGCAACTCAACTACAGCTCCATTCACTTCCAAATATTTTTGTATACATACATTCATATATACTATTTTTGTTGAGACAGGGTCTCTCTACATAGCCCTGGCTGTCCTTGTACTCACTATGTAGACCAGGCTGGCCTCAAACTCAGAGATCCACTTGCCTCTGCTTCCCAAGCACTAGAATGAAAGGTGTGCGCCAGCACTCCCAGCAGATGATTGGAAAGTTTTATTATTATTTCTGCAGTGCTGAGGATCAAATCCTGGTCCTCATACATGCTAGAGAAATGCTTTAGCGGTGAATTGAACCCTTAGTATCCTAAACTTTACAAAATCAAAAATACTTTTTCTTCTTCCCCTTCCCCACCACCCCCACCCCTGAACCTCCCAGAAATGGCTACAAAGACCCTATAATTGTCCTACAGGATTAAGGTCTTAGTGATGTCTTTTTCCTCTTCAGGTGCCAGAAATAATAGGCGTTATTTGTGCCCGGCTATCAATAATCACCCTGCCTACTGTCCGGCAACAAATCGTAAATACTGTGAGTTTGTTTATCTCCAGACCTAAGTATACAGACATAGTGCTCAGCCATCTTCTATGCCATCCAGTGCCCTATGACAGGTAATAGAACCCTGTGTTAAATTGGGTCCACAACCCATCTCTGAGTAAGTGAAACATGGTTGCTAATGAGACTCCTGTAGAGGAGATAAGATACAGGTTGGTCCCTAAGAAGAATATTCTAAGTCAAACAGACTGGAATCTTCAAAAAAGTTAAAGTAATGAAAAAAGAAAGAAACCAGCTGGCGGTGGAGCAGTGAAGCAGTATGGCCCAGTACAGTGTAAGACCTCGATTGGACCTTGGGTCAAAACAAAAGTATAATTGAAAATTGCATTTTTGCTTGATTTTTTTTAGAAGGTGGGGGACTTGAGATAGTGTTTTACTATGTAGATCTGGCTGGCCTGGAGTTCATTATGTAGACGAGGCTGATCTAAAACTCAGACAAATGCTAGGATTATAGGCACGTGCCACCACACCTGGCTCCACTAGGTCCTTCAATTAGTATGATTTCCCTGTGTGTGAAGTGATACTGTTTATGCAGAAGGACATCCTAGTTGTGAGAAGAGAGACACTGAAGCATGCTGGTAATCTCAGCACTTGGGAGGCTGAGGCAGGAGGATGGAGAGTTCAAGGGCAGCCTGGTCTACATAGTGAGACCCTGTCTAAATAGCCACAGACAGACCGGTACTAAAGTTATTTAGGGGTGAAATCCATAATGCTGGCATCTCACTTGCAGAATACATTCAAGAATGATTTTGCCCCAAATAAATAAATGCATCCAGAAAAAAGAAAGTCTAAGTATATATATATATATATAGGGAAGAGTGGGGTTCTACAGAGAAGTTTGTATCTTAGCTGAGTGTTTTCACAGTGGTAGCTCTAAGTCTTAGAGTCTAGGAAGTACATATGGGGAAGTCAGTGACACTTGAGGAGAAACACCCCACCCTTTATCTGGGGCAGCATCCTTTTAAATCTGATTCCTTTATTGTGAGGCTGAGTAACTGTTTTAGTTCAAAAAAATATTTTTCTGCTTTAAGCTGTTCGAAAACTGCTCTTTTGTATGAATGACTCTCACTAATATCTTGGGGTAGTGCTGATGTTCTCCATGCTGAACCAGACCCTTTACTACTAGGTCAAAAGGTAGGACTTTTACCCATCTGGAGGAAATAAATACATTAATAAGGGAGTTCATGTGGATTTTTAAAGATTCTTTTGTACATTTCTCTAATCAATTGCATTTAAGCCATTATCCTTCTCATGGCTTAAATGTACTAGAGTTTTATATGAAATGAGTCTAAGGAAGGCTGGACAGACAGGTGAGCAGTAGGAAGTGATCAGATTAAGGGGTCTTTCTGTATAGAGGAACTAAAATTGGACTACAGTTCTAAAATTGGACTGTCTTGAAAGCTGCACAGCTATACCACAGGAAAACATTTTTTAAATGATCAGAAGTCAGATAACAGCCATAAAATGCGTAGGATAGTGGACTTTATACTTCAGTAGAAGCCATTAAAGAACTTCATGGTATTGGCACAGGCAGATCTCTGTGAGTTCAAGGCCAGCGTGGTCTAAATAGTGAGACCCTGCCTTAAAAACAACAACAACAACAACAGAAAGGAATTGAAGGTATGAATGGCTTGAGATGTGCCTTTTGCCTGTGACTTTGGTGGAGATGGAGTACAGTTGTGCAGCTGTGTAGAAGCGGGGCAGGCATTC